>NC_134701.1:156692409-156992409 GCF_043290135.1 Rhipicephalus microplus
CCTTCGCGTCCTTTAAAAAATATAACGTGAACGTCTCCACGAAGTTCTTGCATCCTTAAAAGAAGGAAAACAATGATGCCGAGCAAGTATGCGCTGAAATTCAGGAAATGGTTTCCTGGCTTTGCGTTCTTCTGATCGCCCAGTAACTGCTTAGCCGTACCTTTTTTTTTTTTTTGAATAAATCCGAATGCTTTGAAGAAGATTCATGTTATTTCTCTTAAGAAATGAACATCTTTTATTTATTCTCTCCCATATAAATCTGACATTTATTTCATGGTGTTCGTGCGAAAAAGTAACATGTTGGGGGCGCTTCCGAAACCGAAATCGCACGAAAACGGACTACTTGGAGTATTAACGCATGGGCAGAAGCTCTGTCCCCGTAGCTTTGGCTGTGCTGTCACCGAAAGTTGTCGCCGAGTATTTGCGGCGAAATCGGGCGACAGGTGGCAGCACCGTCTCGCGCAAGTGTGGATAGGCCACGGAGTATTCTTGCTCCGTTGGACAGCCGGTCGGCGGCGCGTATACAAATACACGCAGCGGCGCTTCGTTGCGTGCGGTTTGGGCCGATTGTCGGCAAATGAAATGCATTGACCAAAGTTTACTCTTAATATCTACGCTATTCTCTACTGAATCGGTGTACGACGCCTATGCCACGTTAACATTTCCCGCGTGTTAAGCGCATTCTGCCTTTCATAGGGATGCTCGCCCTAGGTGACTCTGTTCACGCTTTCGCACTAAATCACACCTTTGTTGTGTTGCTTATACGTGATTAGCTTGTGTTCCGCCTGCTACGCACTGCTGTAGCGTGACTGAACTATTTATTTACATCTTGGTCATCTGCATACTGCAAAAAAGAGAGAAAGAAAGATCGTAGAAAGCCCACATATGTGTGTGATTAGTTCAGTACCACCGTTCACACATCATACGCATATGACTTTTTCCCCCTCTCATTCTGCTCCCTACGAAATGTGGGACAGTCGATAAGTCTAGTCAAGAAAGCTTGATTGATATGTGGGGTTTAACGTCCCAAAACCACTATATGATTATGAGAGACGCCGTAGTGGAGGGCTCCGGAAATTTAGACCACCTGGGGTTCTTTAACGTGCACCCAAATCTGAGCACACGGGCCTACAACATTTCCGCCTCCACCGGAAATGCAGCCGCCGCAGCCGGGATTCGAACCCACGCCCTGCGGGTCAGCAGCCGAGTACCTTAGCCACTAGACCACCGCGGCGGGGCTAGTCAGGAAAGCTTAGTGCCTGACGGCGCTTTGCGCTACACTGCGTTTACCATGTGTACGCACATTTTCTTGCACCAGTAAACATTTTATGTAAGAGTTCAGCAGAAAGCTTGCATTGATGGATGACATGCATAACGGTGCTACAACAAAGACCTGATCAATGGAACAACCATGTTTCTTTTTTCACACAAAAGTTATTACTGCATTCCGTCGATTACTAACAATGTCACACAAACGCTGAAAACAATGTAAAAAGGATGAAATTGTCAGTGAATCTATACCACATTGTATATTAGGCATGCCGTCTGAATTAATTTTTAACGTCTGGGTTCTTTAAAGCGTTCTTAAATCTAAGCACACGGTTGTGGACGGTAACTCTGTTAAGTACACTGTAACTACTGAAGTATCACAGTTTGTGTGATAGTAATATTTACATAGAAATATAGTATTATTTCTATGTAGTGGTACCATAGCCTGATAAGCACAACTAAGGCGGCTCGCGTGATCGGTAAACTACAGTGCCGTAGTTGTACACCAACCAACAGAGCGCAGGAGCATGACCTAAAACCTGTGTTTTGTTTTGTTTTTGTTTTTTACACCCGAGTTCCCATAAAAACGCTGTATTCACACAGCATTTAGTAGTCCTCATGTTTGGGAGGATGCTAAGAGCATTTTGCGATGTGCTTAAAACAGAAAGCGGCACCCACTCTGGAATTATTCTGGTGAATGGGGGGGGGGGGGGGGAGGGCTGCGACGACAATAAAGAAGACCGAAAAGTTGCCCTTGCCGATCTTATTACATTGCATTAGCAGCTGAGCAAGACCAAATGCTTTCCTACGTCGTTTAATGAATGCTGAGAAACAGTTACACTCGCGCTGACATGACCGGACAAACCACACTTTGAGAACGTGCATGATGTACGCCCACATAGAAACACGACGTGGCTAGCACATGACGCGAGGAGCAATCGACAATTACCGTTTCGGCCAGTTGCCGCCAGGCGGTGACTCTGCTCGATCGCGCGGCCAATAGAATAGATTCTTCGTTGTACGGAGCAAGAGAAAGCTGCAGCTGTCCATTTCTTACAAAAATTGTGTACACTGCCGCAAGGATCGGGGGCACTGAAAGCTTTCCACACCTCACGTGGTTTTGCACGGCCTGCTTTATCGGCACACTTCGAAACAAGCGACGGTGTCACGTGATACCAACATCATGCAACATCGAGTTATGTGACGTCAGGAAGACGTGACAGATATTGGTTGTTTGTGACTTCACCACACTATGATAATCTTTAGCACCACTCGTGTTAACGCTGGGGGTCAATTTCCGCATATAATGGGGCAACATGCAGTGCACATTTTTTTTTTGTGCACCGAAGTGTTCATTGGTTGAATCTTAGTGTTGAGAAAAATGCACATGGTTTAGGTTGCGAAGTATTCAACTGCGAAGTCTCTGCAATATGTGAAATCGAATATGCAATATGTGAGTTATTGAAAGACAGTGATCTCTATTATGCAGGGGGCCAGCGCGTCTTCAAAAGAATATTTTTAATGTAAAAGCGAAAGGTATAGTTCGCAGTTTGCGGAGTGTTTTGAATAATTGACTTCTATATAAAGGAGCGTTTCTGAAATACAGGTTACAAATAATTACTCTCGCCTTTCTTTAGATATACAACGTGAAACCCTAATGCCAAATCAATTCGTGGCTTTACTCTTCATTTGAATATCCGACCTGTATACTTAGTGCACCAAAAACACTTTTAAAATGTCAAAGTCGCTTGTTTCTATACTGTGTGTACGTGTGTAATCAGGCCATGTAGGCCTTATGACACAACGAAGATAGAAAAATAATTACAGCATAGCCACGGAGTGAAGATGATGAGTGGGGTGAAGCGCCCATCCGTTCCCGCGTTCGTCTGTGCATCCGCCCGTGCACTCGTCTGTCTGTCTGTTTGTCTGTCTGTCTGGCGATGACCGATTCATGAAAGGACGGATGGACAGATGCACGGCTTCACGGACGAATGGACGCAACGACGGATGCAAACATGGATGGATGGACAGACACACGGACGGGCGCACGGTTGACGGACAGATGGATGGTCTAGTTTTAAACCATATGCACACAATGAACACTCTATGTGCGGTAATTGATTGATTGATATGTGGGGTTTAACGTACCCAAACCACAATATCATTATGAGAGACGCCGTAGTGGAGGGCTCCGGAGATTTCGACCACCTGGGGTTCTTTAACGTGCACCCAAATCTGAGCACAGGGGCCTACAACATTTCCGCCTCCATCGGAAATGGAGCCGCCGCAGCCGGGATTCGAGCCCGCGACTGGCGGGTCAGCAGCCGAGTACCTTAGCCACTAGACCTCCTCGTTCGGGCCTCTATGTACGGTATATGTAACACCTGTGTTTCGGTCTAACGGGAAGCTAGGACAAGGACGGCGTGAACGGACATCGTGCGAGCCTAAAAATCAGGAGCCGAGCTTGGCGTGTGCATGTCAAACGTTCTTTCTTTCTTTCTTTCTTTCTTTCTTTCTTTCTTATTTATTTATTTATTTATTTATTTATTTATTTATTTATTTATTTATTTATTTATTCTTTTTCTTTCTTTCCTTTTTTCTTTCTTTTTTTCTTTCTATCTTTCTTTCCTTCTTTCTTTCTTTCTTTCTTTCTCACTGTTCTCTCCAATTTTTCTACCTTCATCCGGATGCTTAGCACCACAACACTTCGACTGCTACAGGCATCTGCTGTGTTCATGTCGTTATACCCTGAAAGGCAGGTCACCTCGAAAAAGTTCAGATTGAGATAGCACAAACGGCTTGTGATCGCGAGAGTATCAGTTATTGAAAGGCAGCGCTCACTACTACGCATGGGGCCAACGCGTCTTCGAAGGACGGTTCACTCACCACCTCCAGGTTTTTCGCGTACCACGCCGCCTCCGCCATTGAAATATGCGCTCATAAGTAGCTTCACTCAAAGGAAATTCACTGATGGTTAGGATACTTCCTCGTGTGAATTCCGAGCGAAGGTTCTTGTAATGTTTGAAGTTCGAAGTTTTCGCCATCCGCAATTTTAGCAATGTGACATTCGTTGCATAATGCCACGTGATGTGCCACCGTATGCGTGCTGTGCTTACCACTCTGTGCATTGCAACCATCGCGATTCAAGCGACATGCCGAGAGAGAGAGAGAGAATAAACATTTATTAATAACAAATGCACACTGAGCCCTCTTTGGGTGGGGCCCTCAGTCCAGGGCTCCATTGCCTTGCGCGACCCTGCGAGCCCGCTGGACCAGCTGCTGCTGTTCCTGCCGGCGTAAGCTGAGCAGTGCACCCATTCTTCAGCGCATTGCGAGAGTCGCGAACTATAAGCAATGCGTCGACAGCCCCTTGACGACAAGCTAATCCAACCGCACTGCCACTGCCAGCACTGCTAGCGCTGCATGCGCACGAGCTGCGACTGAGGCCCAGGCGCACGTGAAGGAGGCAAGAAGTGACCTTATGCACCAGTAGCTCGGTGATATCGACAGACTCAGCGCTACTGGCAGTCTCAATGTGCTGAGACTGTCGTTGTACCGAGGCCTCAATGTACTGAGGTCTGAAAATCTAGAGACCAATGGTATATCTTAGTATAATGATAGCGCACATCTGAACAATCTGTTGGGTGATTCTAGCGCACGTTTACGTCACGTGCATGTCATTGTTGGCATGGGTATTTTTGTTTGTTGTTGGCCGATCCCTTCCCTTCTTTCCCAAAGGTTCACAAAGTAATCAAATATGCAGAAAGTGCGCGAAGAAAGTTGCTAAACTTTTCGATGTCATCACGTAATTGATTGATATGTGGGTTTTAACCTCCCAAAACCACCATATGACAATGAGAGGCGTCATAGTGGAGGGCTCCGGAAATTTCGACCACGTGGGGTTCTTTAACGTGCACCCAAATCTGAGCACACGGGCCTACAGCTTTTCCACTTCCATCGGAAATGCAGCCGCCACAGCCGGGATTCGAACCCGCGACGTGCGGGTCAGCAGCCCAGTACCCTAGCCACTACAACACCGCGGCGGAGCATCATCACGTAATTAAATCAACAAACCTAATTGTAAGCATGGGTGAAAACTAGGTATAGATGAAACACTGAGCAACGTGTGCGGCTTCGAACACGCGCTCCAGTTTCTATATTCCACTTTGGTTACGTTTAATCGGCATCCGAGTATCCCTAAAATGTCACTCAAGACTCAGGTTCTCACACGAAGACTGTTATAAAGGTTGCTATTAGCTTCAAACCGCGGCGTAAGTGTGGTCTCACAAGATTTATGGCATGCTTGACAATTAATTACGGACTTTGACGTCTTACCACACACGCACAAGCGTTGTGTGAGGCCCTGACACGCATGTCCACAAAGGGACCACTTACATGAACGACCATATCAACGAAAATGATCCCAATTTTAATACTGTGTCATTACAAACACTTCCTAGGAGGCACTTGTACTTAGTGGAAAGCTTCACAATATTAATAACGCAGGTTACGAAATCTTCCTGAACTGTGCAAGGAAAGGCTCCTTAGAATGAAACGGCGACTTCGCCTTCGGGGAATTGAGAAAGAGGTATCTCGCTGTAGAAGGCTTCCATGTGAGCTTTAATTATCTTATAATAAATATTCTTTATTGTGCGCAAAGTGCGAAGCATCGAACGCAAATATAAGGTTTTTATTAGGTATTGGGCAGCTCAAACGTTGCAGAAGTACGTGATGGAGTTGCGAATTGCGTACGTCCGACAGGGCTCCTTGCTTTTTTTTTTTTTTTTTTGAGGCATAAAAAGCACTTAGATAGATAATAAGTGTTTCAAAACGAAGGCGTCATGAGGAACACCTGAGTATTGTGGCGGGTGCCTGGAAGCTCTCGGCGGCGCAGAAAAAATGACCAGCAAATACTATAAAGAAATTGCCATTATTCGCTAATTTGCAGTAAAGAAGATTGTCGTAAAATTAAATGGAAGTTACCTGGGTTTTTATTGTTTGTTTGTGTGTTTGTTTGTTTGTTTGTTTGTTTTGTTTGTCTCTCAAACTGCATGCATTCGCGGCAAGTGGTCGCTCAGCGTCGGCGCAATAAGGCTGTTGTGAAATGCGACCGTGGACAAATGTATTAAATTCATTTTCCAAAAGTGTTTGTTTGTTGTCGGCTGGACTGCTTCACTTATTCATATGTCCAGAATTCGCCGAAACTGGATTGGCTGAAAAATTATCTTATGAACACCTTTCTAGTAGGACGTTCTGGTGCGTTTTTGGGGCATCGTAGGGACGTTATATATATATATATATATATATATATATATATATATATATATATATATATATATATATATATATATATATATATATATATATATATATATATATATATATATATATATATATATATATATATATATGACATGTGGCAGTAAAGGCCTGGCTGACTAAGGTATACCCGTAGAAGAGGGCATCGTCCCACAGGTCTTTGATGTGGAAGGGGTGCAGCATAGAAAAAGGGGGTAACGATTCAGAGTACTAGGTACTCTACTATGAGAGAGCATAAAGCCGTCCCGCGGGCCTCAAACAGACACTGAAGCCGTCCCGAAAACACCACACATAAGGATTACGATGGACTCATATTCCATCTATTCCACCTTCCCATGTTTACACTTGTGAATATTGTCACACAGATACAGGTACGCGTTGCCGGTTTTATGAAGCAATATTGAGCGTTCAGACAAAGTCGGTTAAGTGATCGGGCGTAAGTACACAGCCAGAAGAAAATATGCTACTGTGAAAGGATGAAATTTTATTCTGTGGTGTGTCTAGCGCTTACACTGAAGAGAGAAAGCACCTGCGCTTCGAACGAAAACCAGCCGGTGCGACTGTCTTACCGAAGTGAAGAACATACGAATCGTAATCTTGTTGGGAAAGGTTAGAATCTTTCACGTATATATATATATATATATATATATATATATATATATATATATATATATATATATATATATATATATATATATATATATATATATATATATATATATATATATATATATATATATATATATATATATATATATATATATATAGATAGATAGATAGATATATATATATATATATATATATATGACATGTGGCAGTAAAGGTCTGGCTGACTAAGGTATACCCGTAGAAGAGGGCATCGTCCCACAGGTCTTTGATGTGGAAGGGGTGCAGCATGACGGGAAAGCGAGGAAATAATTTTGCAGCGCACTCCACCGTGACATGGAATACCGTTGGGGAGCTGCCAGAGACAGGGCAAGAGTGTGCTTAGCAGTCAGTGTAAAAGTTATGCAGGGACAGTAGGTCGGGGAAAGTACGCGTTTGGAGTTGGCTGAGTGCCACATCTCTCGCGAGAACGATGGTGGCGGCGGTTGCATGGTTCGCCTAGATTTTGGTGTAGTATTTCAATACGTATCGGTATGTGAGCGGAGGGCCCACTTGACCATGGCCATTCGACTGACTATGCCACGTCCCTTTTTGTATAGCTTCTTCTTTTTCTTTTTAAATGCGAAGCATTTCTTAGCGAACCTCGGTGAATTTGAGCGCATCTATCTATCTATCTATCTATCTATCTATCTATCTATCTATCTATCTATCTATCTATCTATCTATCTATCTATCTATCTATCTATCTATCAAGCCGCTTAAGTTTGGTATGTCCCGCTGGTCACGACTTCCTCATAAACTTTATGTAGTTGATAGAGCAGGTATAGATGTGGAGGAGGTTATGTAGTGTATAGAGGATGTGAAGTTTATAGAGGAGGTCGTGGTGCTGGTATGCGGGTATGTGGCACAGGTGATTGAAACTTGGTGTCTACCAAGGAACGACGAGAACACACATAGGCAATTTTAACGCGTGATCGTTTAGAAATACCCGACATCAGGTAGCCAATGTCAGGGTCCCATCTGGAATCGAACCCAAGCATTCTGCGTGGCAGTGAAACATTTTACCACAGAGATACGCCAGTTCTCCGAACTACTTTTCAAATAGACGCTATCTTCGTGAAACGTTAATAGTGGTTTCTGTGCTGCCTACCCAATTTTATAAACATTACATGTGCACTCCTTTGATACAGCCGTCATGCCGGGTTTACGTCAATTGTGGCTAGCTGCCATGCGCTGAAGTTGAACTTTGTAGCAGTGTCTAGGGTCAGCATCTTCGCGAGCATCAGCACTTCATATCAGCTTCTGGTGTTGCGCATACGCATGTTACAGTTGCCATCGTTGCGCAAAGGCAAATAACCGGTTGTATAAACATCTGCAACTCTCCAACATATGTCTATGCGTGCAACAATTGTACGTATATTTAGCGTCATTTCATGACGTATCGCTCAATAAAAAAATTGCAACACGGTCACCTTCCCTCTGCATGCTTCGCATAACGTCGATTCCCAGGTACGTGGGATCTGCCGAATTTTTCTTTTTTGCTTGTATTCCATCGGCGTTTGATACCGGTGGGATCCAAGGATGTCTTTAAAAAAATATCTGGAGTAATATGGCGGCTGCGGCAGCCATCTTACTACAGGCATGATGAGCTGTTGGCGTTCGGTGATTGAGAAGGAGCGTTTCCCTCGCAAGCCCAGCGAATTTAACGTGGCAACCTTTCCTGGGCAGGTAGTGCTCAAAGTGCGTCCTCTGGTTACTGGATTTCTTCATGAAGCCTCGAATTCAGGGCAAATTTTATTGGAGATTAAGTCACCGATACTCATCTCTGTAGGTTGTTTCACCAGAAACAACTCTTTTAATTTGGGGTTACGTAGCCTTTAGACTAATCGGTCAAAGCCGATTGATGTATAAGTGAGCGCCACCTGAAAATAGCATGTTTCTTGAAACATGGGAGGGCAAAAGCTGGCTTCACTATTGCTGACAAAGCATTGCGGCAGCTTCCACTCCAGGGATTTTTTTTTAAACCTCCTTGGTGCGCCTGCCCTTCTCCCGTGAAAAGCAGCCGCGCTAGCTGGCTTGTTTGCTCAAACCACTAGTACTGTTAGTCCAAGAATATAAACACTAGGCATACTTTTATATAAAGGTTTATTGTTACACTATATAGTATCATGCTTGGCTAAAAAATCATGCCAGAATATGGCACGAAATTTTTGAAGACGTTCCCGTTTCGAAAATTAATCCGGTGCCACAGTTGTGGATAAGCGTCATTATAAAGGCAAAAACTACCTTACACTTACGTCGATGTTAAAAGTTGATCTTAAGGGTGTGTGGTGTTGGGCGTAAACTCCTTAGCATGGTTTAGCGATACCCGCTGAAATTCCCCGTTATCTTCATCGGGACGGCTTTTCGCTCTCTCATAGGAGTGTAGGTAGTACTCTAAACCGTTAACCATTTTTTCTAAGCACACATTCCACTGTCCAATTTTAGTGCAGGTAGTGCCCTCGTTCATGGAGCGATTTTTGTCAATAGGTTCGGCCCAGAAGATTGCTTTATGCATCCCTATAGTACAATTCCTAATACTCTAAATCGTCACCCACTTTTTAAACTTATGGCCCTTTTTGTAACAGCTCATGGAGGCTAACAAATATATGCACGTGTTGTAGGACCAACGACTATAGGAAGCCAAAGGAACGCATGGTGGCGCTGCGACTCTGGACAGGCAGCGCCATCCCTGGCAGAAAAGTAGAAATCGAGTATGTATATCACGCGTTTTCCCTCCCCACCAACGCGCTGCCGCTCGCTTGCGCACGTGCTCGTGCAGAGGGCGCGCGGTGCGTTTGAGTCACCTCACAATGTACCGCCTGCAGTGCGGCTTCATAAAGATCTGTGAGCTGGACAAGCGCTTCCGAAAAACGAATCTAACAAAAGGCGTAAAGCTCAATAGTCAAGTTTATGATGTGGGAGCAGATGACGGTATACACTAGGACGCCCGAGTCGCGCATGCGAAAAGCATTTCTCAGGTTCGTGACGATAGTGTGTACAACGTATGCCTCGAGGTAAGTCTCACTATGCCGACATGAAGACGCGTACTCAATCGATGTGCAGCCATGGCGTTTATGAAAACCATATAATTGTTGTTTTGATGTGGTATCTAGCCGTTGCAGCCGTGTACTGCCATGTGCAAACATTTGGGCATGCGAAAAAATAAAAAGTGGCAGATCCCACGTACAGTGGGAATCGCTGATATGCGAAGCACGAATGAGGAAGCTTGAGATGTCACTTTAAAATCAGCACAACAATACAAGGCGGAGGTAAATGATTCCGTACGTGACATTCATGTCATGATTAATACGTTTGGACCTGTCATTTACCTTCGTCATCTGTTCACGTCACCTGATAACGAACTGGGTATATGTGCAGCTAGCGAAACGTCCGCGAGCACACTATGAGCGCAGCATGTAGTATTGTTTTACATGACACGAATATCATGATTATCATGCTTGGACGTGTCACATACTTTCGTCGACCATTTACGTCCGGTAATACCAAACTTGGTGTATGTGAAGCTAGCGAAACGGCGGCGAGCGCACGTAACGTTGACGCGCGCCTTCGCAGGGCGCAGCGACGCTACGCTAGCAAAACGCGAGCACTCTATTGTGTGACACTAGGCGCGACCAGCGTCTGTGGTGAGGCCCAGCGGCAACCGGTTCGAAATGCAACATGCTGCATTTCGCGCCGATGACGTTACCTGAACAGCACCTCATCTGCTTAGCTTCGTGACGGAAGGACGCCGGGCGAGCACAAACGCGCATGCGTCAAAGCAACGCAACGCGACGTGCGCCTGCGAGTATATGCCAGGCAGACCGGCGCCTGGCGTGGCAATGCCGGCGTAATGCTACGAAACGAACGCCACGTCCAAGTGTTTTGGCGTCTTGAGCGTGGCTCTTAGTCATGTTCTTACATCACCCGCATCTCATGATTACCATGTTTGCACCAGTCACATACCTTCGCCATCCATTCACGCGACGTAATGCCAAATTTGGCATGTGTGAATCTAGCGAAACGACCGCGAGCGCATCATGAGTGCGGCATGCAGTGTTATTGTTACATGGCACGCCTGTCACAATTATTATGTTTGGACGTCTCATTTACATATGTGATCCGTTCACGCCACATAATACCGAACTCGGTACATGAGCTAGCGAAACGGCCGCAAGCGCATCATCATTGTGGCAGGTAGTCTTGATGTTACATGACACGCATCTGATGATTATCATGTTTGCACTAGTCATATAACTTCGTCATATTGCTTGGAAAAGGAAGAAGGTACTATGTTCTGCAGCCCTTGCGGGAGCACCTTGTAGGGGATGGGAGGAAGGGGGATATATATTAGAAGATATGGTAAGATATGGTTATATAAAGGAATAAGACAGGCAAGTGACAGAAAAGAAAGATAGGAAAGCTGGGAGCCGGTCGAAAAAGTCCGAGGACGGGGCACCACACGGCAAGGGCTTCACGGCGTCAGGAGGTCGCGGAGCGCAACCAGTCGGCGAGAGCTACGTCGGATATCGCGGGCGCGCCACAACCGCTACAAATATATATATATATATTTCGAAATTCAATCACACTTCAACAGGTTGAGGAATGGCACCCTTACCCCAATTTCCGCGTCCACTATGCGACGGTGACGCGGAATCACTATCTTGCTATCACGCCTCTTTGTCTGATTATCCTCTGGTGGTTGTCATCTGAATATACCACAATAGTTTAATCAATTTATCATGGATGTTGTCGGGATGGAGATGTACCAAGTGTACACGAGGATACATCTACGTTGAACGGGGCTATAGCTGCCAAACACCGAAACAGACATTCGGCAAGCTCTCCTTTATCAATGTACAGTAAGCATTTAATTACCCCAGTAAAGGCGCGTTTTACTTTCGCGTTGCATGCCGATTCCTCTGACGGAGGGATCAACCATGTTTTTTCACGGAATGATTGCTGTTGTACTATTTCATAGGTATCACACCTTCTTCTATATATTAAGACATGCGTGTATTATAATTTGCCCTATTTGCTAATAGTCTGAATACTGTATCTGGAGCATGCAAATATTAATATTGATATGGTTATATTACTTTTTTGACCTTTTTATCAACTTCTCAACTTTTTTGTTAAAATGTATAATTTGTGGTGTTATGGGGTAATACATTGTTTACATTCATTGTATTAGTATCAAACCTTCTGGAAGGGCCCCAGGCGCCTGCATAAGTACACCAATACAAAAAGTGTAAATTCTTCTTCGAAAGAACAAAATGTAGGTGATTATAACGCTAAACTATCCCCCGTTGTTTCGTTTCGAAATATTCGTTAGCTGTATATCGAACTGAATTGAGTTTATTGCGCAACAAGGTTGCGAGAAAACCAGGCGAAAAAGCTGCACTAAGTAGCTTACGGGGAACCTTGAGCGAATATTGGCGTTAACAGTCTTTGTCATGCCCACAGCACCACCTTGTTACGCGAGGCAACAAATGACGCGAAAATGACTCATCGCGTAATGACCCCTTATGCACGATCACGTAAAAATTAAGAGCATAAACTATTTTCGATACGGCATATTGTTTGCCATTGGTTCTTCGACATTTCAAGTTTTCTGTGTGCCACAAAATCGCCTGCTTGTTGTAAGACGTCACGAAGCCGGAGAGCATCTTCTTCTATTTGTAATTCAAGTAGGCCAGCTGCCAATCACACAAGCAGCGGCTACATATAGCAGCTGGCGAAAGGGATTATAAGTTTAATAAAACATTTACATAAGCAATATAACGATGCGTAGTAGTTTGTGAGTGTATACATCTCTGTGAGCTCATACTTTCTGAGAGACAGAGTAATACCGAGAAACAAGCAGCGCTGCATGTGTGCGCTTGTTTGCTGTCCGAGATGTATTTTGAGCTGTAAAGGACAATTCGAGTTGAGTGAAAACCAACTAGCCCGACTCTTAACTAAGCCTTCATAGTGCGAGAAATAACGATATTTAACCTTCTCCCTGGTTCGGGGGGTCAAGTTATGGGCAAGCTTAAAAGCTGAGCTTCCTACTGAGCTCGAGTCCACTTCTTTATTCGTCAGGCCGTGTTCAAAAAACTGCGCGTTGAGAAAAAGCGATTAACAATTTAGAGTACTCAGTACTCTATTATGGCAGAGCTGTAAGCCGTCCCTCGGACCTCTTTACCGACACCTGTGTGTTTAGTAAAAGTGGTTAACGATTTAGAGTACTCGGTGCTCTACTATGGGAGAGCTTTAAGCCGTCCCCAATACACAGAGCCTCAGTCTGGCTGCGTCTAGACGATAAACCAATGTTCCATTCATCCCACCTCATCATTTTTGCACCTGTGAATATTTACACACAGATACAGGTATGTTTTGCTGGTTTTAATGCGCAATATTGAGCGTCCCGACCAATTCTGTAAAGTGATCGGAAGTAAGTACACAGTCAGAAGAAAGAATTCTACTATGAAAGGATGAAATTTTATTCTCTGGTGCGTCTAGCGCTTACACTGAAGAGAAAAAGCACCTTCGCTACGCGCGAAAACCATCCGGTGCCACTGTCTTGCCGAAGTGAAGAACATACGAATCGTAATCTTATGGGGGGAGGTTAAGCTGAATGCGAAGCGTTTATAGCGAACTAAGGAAACTGTAATATATATATATATATATATATATATATATATATATATATATATATATATATATATATATATATATATATAGAGAGAGAGAGAGAGAGAGAGAGAGAGAGAGAGAGAGAGAGAGAGGGGGGGGGTGCCCTAAGCAAAAATTTTGAAGTAGGGATGTTGTTACAAGCTGCCACTCTAGCGTCGCCAGCGCGAAGTCGGTGATGGGAATGACAGCAGGTTAGTTCGTTCCATACGCAAGCAGAGGCAGTGAAGAGATCAGAGACGTAAGAAAACAAAACAGACTTTACTCTAGTGATATTGCAGCACACGGGGTCTAGTACAACACTTCAATACAACTAACAAAATACAACACTTGATACAACTAAAAACCATATATAAAAACAATAAATCAGCTTACGAGAGAGAACTATTACAATCTACATAAACTAACAACAATAAAACTACGGAGGAGAAAGTTCGAAGATATAAACAGGTGAAGGCAAACGTGTGATGACCGCCAGCGTTGCGTCCCCGACGATCGGATGCGAGAAGTCGAAAAGAGTTCTGGCACGACTGCGATGTCAGCGGTGTTGCAACGCTGGTGACGACGGGAGGCTAGTGCTTGCAGGTGGCTTCGGGCTGGTTGAGCTAACTCGAGGCGAAGTCCCGATGTCTACGTTGCAGACGTTAATATCGCGTCACAACTAGACGAACGGCTAAGTTTAGGTGGCCAGCCGATACAGAGACACACTAAAAACTTCTAGAAGAGATACTTGTTGATCTGTTTCTACACCATGTTGGTCAGCTACTAGACTGCCTAACAGGGCAAAATCCTGCGCTTAAATCCCCCTCGTGTCTCCTCGCTCTCTTTCTTGGGGACAAGAGACCTCTACATGGGTCCAATCATGCGCGTCTCATTGATGGAAACTCCACCCCAAAAATATATTGACCCCACCCCTTTTTGATTAGGAGAGGGCCCTCAACTAGCGAGAGTGACAACCTGTTGGGGTGTTGTCATACGGCTTAGCCACCAGAGGTTTTCCCACGGTTTTCCCCGTGGGAACGGTCAGACTGTTGGGCTCTCAGCCGGTGCGTCCCGTAGTCTAATCCTTGTTCGGGGTACATCGCGGCCTTCCACGACCCTGCAGACACCGCCGCAGTTACAAAGGATCAAACGTCGGCGGCGACGTTCGAAGAAGAGCACCCTATTCTGCACTTCTCGGCACTCTCTCATGCGCCCGCCGTCCCACTGTCAGTGGGGGAGTACGGCGCCCGTTAATTGCCGTTACGCGGGGTCGCCAAAAATGGCCGTCTGTGACAGATGGTAAAATGAATGAAGAATTATATTTTAATCAATAAAAAGTGTGTGGTTAATTGAAATATCGAAATCAATTGTCGCGTTTAAACTAATCTAATTAATCAATTAAAACTTTTACAATACTCGGTTACGGAGTCATGTTCCAAAACGAGTTGTCGTGAATACAAAGGTGAAGCAATGAACGTGATAGGAACACATTGGAAGGCCACGCACGCACAGAAAGGCAAGAAGATCGAAACATGCCCCGCGTTTCTCGCGCACAAATTACGCACGAAACGTACTCACGGGTACAGATGAACGCGAATAGATGTCTCAGTTGTTACTTCGATGTGTCTGAAAAGCGCGCTCTTTTCGCGAGCGGAGGCTGTGCAACGATTGTAGTGACCTTTGTGTGCCCGGTAACTACAGCAGAAGCGTTCCACGTAAAGCCCGAGGACAGCCAAGGCGTACGATCCTCGCCTCCTCACCACCGCGAGATAAGGGCGCGCGAGGGAGCATCACTCCCCTTCTCTAGGCCGGGCAAAGTACGCGTAGGAGATTGGAGCGGGCGCCGCGGCGTGATGTGGCGACGTTAAAGCCCCTTAATGTAGACAAAGTAGCGACACTCTCCTCCATGTCCTTCTCAAAGTGTCCGGCTCTCCTCTCCCAAGTGTGCAAACCTAATCTATATCATCTCCCAAACAGCCACCGTGCGGGTGCCGGCCCTATAACCTGGCTCGTGCCTCTTTCCTATCAAGAATGCTATGTCGCCCTGATAACAAGCGCAATGCTCGTCGTGGTCCGAGAGGCGAGAGGCGGGAGAGGAGTATGCGTGGTGCTGCGGCTCGGTTAAAAGAATGGCGGTACTTTCCTTAACACGGAGGAAGGAAAGATAAGAGAGGACATGCCCAGCCGGCGCGTTACGTGAAAAGTGTGGAGGAAATGACATCATGGCGTCCATACTCACTGGACACAATGGCTCCGCTTCGTATACTCTCCCCCAGCATTGCATGTAATCTCAACGTAACAGCAACCGCGTCACTGTGTCACTTGCACCGTGCTCAATGTCACCATGGTCGCAGAATGCTGACGCTGGTGAGTTTCTGTTCTGTTCTGTTCTGTTTTAACTGTTTTGCTGTGGAGAGGTTGAGGTGCCTATTGCCTCGGCTACTCCATATCACAAAGTTCTGCAGCGAAAAATAAAATAACAATACAGAACAGTACCCAAAAATTAACAATACGGAAAAGAAAAAAAACACATAATAGGACACTGAAACCATTTCAAATAATATGCCAATACACAGTTTTCTTCACACAGTCATAAACTACTTACACGCACACCTTACTAATCTAATGTCAGTATATACACGACCACATTTTACATAATACCCATCTGTGGCTGTCAGTCATAGGCGCTTGTCCAGTCCGGTCTCCACTAAAAAGTCTGTCAGAAAGATTATTGCCTTTTTCTGGAGATGCATCTCAGGCCATGGTCCAAGTAGTTTCTTTATTGTGAGGGGCCGCCTGTCCAAACTGGCTAATTTGTTCTTTAATTTTTCTCTTTCATTCGCGCATTTAACGCACTCCAAAAGAATATGGCGAACATTTTCTTCTGCATGACCACAATGGCATTCCGGTGAGTTGGATCGATGTATCTTGTGCAGAAAGTTGTTTGTGTATGCTACTTCCAATCTAAGTCGTTGGGTCAATGTCTCTAGGTGTCGTGGGAGGTCTGTCGCTATGAAAAATTTTCTGTGCGGATCAACTTCATAAAGTACCATTTCCTTTGTCTTAGGGCTCTCAAACCACTTCTCCATCGAACAATGGTTAGCTCCTTGCGATATAAAATGTCGAATATCCGTCCCAGACATAGGGATTGTGCGATCCCGTCCTTCCTTCAATGCTTTATTCGCGAGACTATATCAGCATCTTCATTTCCCTTTATTCCAATGTGGCTGGGTATCCATTGGAATACGATGTTGTGACCCTGCGATGAGGCATATTCCACAGTTTCTGCGATACATTGTGCTATTTCACCATTTTTATAAGGTGATCTCACATTTCTGATTAGCTGAAGAGCAGGTTTGCTATCAGCGCATATCACCCATTTTCGTGGCTTGAGATTCTCGCAGATAAGCTTAACTGCTTCAAAGATAGCCACCGATTCTGCTGTCATCGATGAAGATTTGTGCGATAATTTGTACATCTTCTTTTTCTGAATTTCGTGTATAAAGACCGCACAGGCTGACGCTTCTTCTGTGCATGATCACGCGGAAGACGTACACAATGGCCGGACGCTGCGTCGGCCGCGTGGCAGAATGCAACTTTGGAAGGCGCACGACCGATCGGGTTGTTTATACAGTTGCTGAATTAATGACGTAAAAACACTCGCCGTTGTCAGTGCATCTAGCGCGCGTTCTCTTGTACTTGCTTCGTTGTCGGTGAGCTGTTACTCGCTGTTAATTCTCGGACGAAATGATTTCGCCGAAGGTGTCGCGCTGGCCCAGAATGTTAATTGAGCCCCGTCCCATTAGTTTCGCATCGTGACGACACGCGCGCTGTGCAGCTCACGTGCTTTCTGAGCCGGAGAGAGAGTCGTGCCTTCTGCTTTACATTCAGATGTAAACAAGAGAGGAGAATTCGCCCAGTCAATATGACCGGCTTCCGGCTTTATCGCGGCTTCACATCGAGTGACGTCAGGACCTCTCCTACCTTTCCTTCCTCCGTGTTCCTAAATATAACCAGAGACTTTAGGCGACGTGCGCTCATTGCGCCATCTTTCTTGTAATGCCGAAAACACAGCAGCGGTACGCGGTAGGTATAAATAGCCTGCCGTTTAAACGGTGAAGAGCGTCTCCGGGGTGGCTATGTAGT
Organism: Rhipicephalus microplus; assembly: GCF_043290135.1. NCBI lineage: Eukaryota > Metazoa > Arthropoda > Arachnida > Ixodida > Ixodidae > Rhipicephalus > Rhipicephalus microplus. The sequence continues at coordinate 156,710,446 of NC_134701.1, forward strand.
TAACACCTCTCTTTCACGACGCAGAGGTCCCACGTTTGATTCCGCGCGCCGGAGTGCTTTTTTCTGCATTTCTTTCTTTCTTGCGTTTTCTTATTTATAGATAAGTATACATATACGGTGCATGACATCAACGCCGACGCTGGTGGCGAAATCCAGCCGAGAGTGTCCATATAATTGCTATCGCAATAAAAAAAACTTCTTCATAACACAATTATAAGGAAGTAACAAAAGAACAGTATTTGCATAAGTGGTCACGGGCACTCGGGGAGAATGCTCCCGTTAGTTTATTTCAACCAGCTATAGTTTGTGTGAAAAAGGAGCAGCGAGAAGTGTCAGTCCTTGCGAAGATTGGCGTTAGGGAATGAGGATAAGTGGTGCCGAGTGGGTCTGCTTAACTAGGGAAAAACGTACGTTGCGGTGTCCAAGGATGGCCTGCGTTTTACTATGTCGGAAATAAACTATAGACAATTTTTTCTTCGTGTTTGTAATAATTCAATACTACTTGCAGTTAGTGGTGCAGTGGGGGAGTCGGTTGACTTAAATTTACTTTAAATGAACCGTACTGCTTTCCTTTGAATTCTTTCTAGGTTTCGAATGGTAATTTTTGTGTCGGGATCTCAGACTATGAAGGCGTACTCAAGTTTTGGCCTAATTAAGGAAAAGTGGGACAGGAGTTTAACACTAGGCGGGGCAGTCTTGAGCTTGTAGCGGATAAAGCGTAATTTCCAGAAAGTGGCAGAACAAATGTTATTTACGTGTATATTCCAGGGTAAAGTACTCATTAATGTTATACCTACTTTAGGCTACTTTAGGCAAAGGTGCTTCAGTTAAAATGTATGTGTAGTCTGAGGACACTTTACTATAATAGTTGTATGCGAAAAAATTACTGCTATTGTTTGGTAACTATTTCCTTTGTAGCGCGGAGGCATGGAAAATAAGCGCATAGCGGCCTCGTGGGTGGAGCTTATACTTATTTTTAGGTTGTCAGCGACTACAGTGATTCAACGACAGGCCGCATGCTCAATCCCTGCCGAAGGTTCTTCGCGAGGTCGCAAAGGACACAATGGAGCCTGTTCTCACCTCCATCCTATTGCACGCCCGTCCATTAAAAGGAACATCAACATGTACGTAAGCGTACAAAGCTTGCAAGGCATAGCCAGTCGTCCACAGCGGCAGCGCGCCGACGGCGCTTTTGTTCCCTACTGATCGGCGCTTGCAATTCCATTCGGCTCATTTCAGCTTCTGACGCCCATCTTCACCGCTATATCGCACCCCTTCGCCTGTGCGTTGCCTTGCGAACCGTGCCATTGACCCTATCGTTAGCAGCACGTGTTGCAAGTCCCGGCTCATCGACGAGAGGCCTTTTGTTACCGCGCGGCCGTCATTGTTTGTGCGGCTACTCGAGCTAAGGAAGAGTTGGGTAACCACCATCGTCGCTCCTTCCGCAGCCCCACCGCTTCACGCGAAATTGCCTGAGCACTCAGCGGTATACAAAGCTCGCAGTATCTCCGATTGTTTGGTGCGCGTTGATTGAGAGGAAAACTAGGAGAGATATAGACACTAACGGTGGAGGTGGCGTAACGGGATGCGCCCTGGCCTCTCTTATCAGAGGCCATCGGTGCTTGCCATCGACCAGTGGAATCTATCGCTGCCGGCCGCCGCCATGCAACATCCATAGAGCAGCAAGCACTTGCAGGAGCGAAAGGGCCATGAATCCAATCGAACCGTTGTGTACCGTCAAGGACATGCAGAACGACGCTAACAAAGTTCAAGCACCCTGTACCACACGCACGCAGTATAGCAATGGAACACGTGAGTCATCTCAAGCATGCTACAGAAGGTATACGGACACCAGGTTACAAGAACGATGTGACCAAATACACAACAGACTTTTTTTTTCTTTTGCGCTTGAGAAAGGGGAGATGCCTGAGTTATGGGACATGTAAGAAGGACAGGGCCGTATAATTTTGCAAATGTAGTCTCTCCATATTCATTGTGGTGTAGCCACGTTCCGAGGTGTTGGGTATGAAATTAAATGCCTCTGTTTGCTGCCCGCATTTCTCCGTGTCGTTATTTAACCGGAGGTGTTGAATACAAAGACGGATAGCCTAACAAAACATGAGATTATTGCGAAGAGATGTGGGATCGATTGCACACTTTTATACGGGTCTTCCTGCAACTCCTGATTAGCAAACGTTTGATTTTCGTGAATGAAAATTGGAAAATGTCAAAGAAGGACCGCACAACGCATGGGGGTATGAAATGAACCGGAAGACAACGAAATTAGTCAGATAAGAAACAGGTGTTGGCGATATCCAAGACTACAGTGAAAAAATTCGACCTGGGCCGGTCACCAGACGCGTAGAACCTACACTATGCGGTCCGTTAGAATGACGGCATCGGCACGAAAAACGCTCCCAAGGAGGACACCGAGTTAGTAGTGAGGAAATTTATAAGCTTGAAGATATAAAATAAAATAAGCTTGACAACCATACGGCAAATTGAATTATCGGTAGAGGTCTTCGCCTGGCTGTGGGAGTAAAATAGACGTATATCTGTGACGATCAATAACGAGTTGAGCAACTTTCATAGAAAGATATTTGCCTTTCTGCTCCAAGGGGAACAGATACGGCAACAAGCATACAATACCACTTGTTCTAACATGACCACTCGCGTATGGATCGATTGGGTTATCTGCGGCACCCCATTACATCCCTTTATATGTACGCAAGCAAAATAAAAAAGTGCTTAGAAAATGCCTGAAACTGCGAACAGGATGATGGCACTAGAAGTTATACACTTGAGTTGAAACCTTCCACTCGTCCTGCCTCTTCTATACCTTCTCGATTCGTCATCTCTTTCGCACACTAGGTATCATTAGGAAAATCTGCCAGCTCACCAAAGTTTAAATTGCCTTGACCATAACTTCGAGGTCACGTCATGGCTCAGATAATCAACACGGCAGCCTTTAAAATGTACGGTGTACCACACAACCATAGCGGCTTTAGGAAAACAAAGAACAAAGAGAACGTGATGTCATCACTCGCAGCTATGGTCCAGCGGTTGCGATGCACGACTACTGACTCGCAGATCGTGGTATCGAATCCCGGTTGCGGCGGCTCCGTTGTCGATGGAGGCGAAAATGCTCAAGGCCTGCTCGCTGAACAACCCCAGGGAGTCGTAATTGCATGAGTCCTCGACTACGGCATCTCTCATAATCGTACGTGGTTTTGGGAGCATCAACGGTTATTATAAGGCTACGCCATCATACCTTTGTCTCTGACTACGGGCACTACATATAACGGAGACCCTCCAATGGCTTAGGCGACCATGCATAAACCCATTAGGCTGGTAGCTTAATGACTGTGTGCATTAAAAAAGTTACTGACGTGATTTTCATAAGTTTTGTGTCATTTAATATAAATATCGTAACGTGAGTCGTAATGAATTGAAATGTAATGTTCACGTGCAGCAATTCCGCTTGTGAAACACAGGGGGCCTAAATTACGAAAATTCTTGCTTCTTGAGACCTACCTCTTCAGCAGTGACTGACAGAGTGCCATTGCTGGGAAAACGTCCAGCAACAGGAGAATTTTATACACATCTATAGCGCAAAAAGTTTTTGTCAATACGGGCCATGATCCCGACACCCGAAGAAGGCCATTACAAATAGATAGGATCTTCTTGTTGAGTGAAGCGATGAACGTCCTATCACAGCAGCATGAAAAGACGTTGTAGCCAATGCAAAAGTATAGCACAAGACTAAAAAAAAAATGTTCCTCGCAACTTTAGGGCGCCCCCGTGTTTATACAAACGCGCGCACCTCCAACGATTGTGCTCGCGCGACAATGCTATAGTTGTTAGAGGCGCGCAGTGATTATGCTGGACGGTTGTTTGCATTGTGCTCGCGCGTGACACTGATCGCACTTCGTGCGTCGCATGCAAAGATGCCGCGAGAGCACTTTACGATGGCTTTCACCTCCTTGCATTTTTTCGCCCCTACAGTGAGTGCACCATCGTGAAAGGCTAAGCAGAGAGTTAACATAGAAAAAAATAGAAACAAAAGAAAAGGAGAGGTTGAGAGTGAAAAGAAAAGTAAACAAAGCCACATTAAGCTGAGCTGGGGTAGCAAATGCGGGACTGACAAATGAGACAAAATTAGGCCTGTTTAAAAAATTATTCCTTTTTTTGTTATTGTTACACGACACGCCTGCAAGCACCGATACAGGTGAAGGTGTACGGGGAACCTTCGTACGGAAGCCTATGAATAGGCTTCATAGAGGTGTGTATGAGGGTTTTATGTATACGCTGCTATTATCGCACAACAACCGGAGTGGCACCGCATTGTATGCACTACACCAAGCCACCACCCCTATAAAACCCCGGGCAGACTGGGACGTGTTGACCCCGTCAAGCGCTCGGTCAAGGAGGAACATGCAGGAGTACGGAGCGTTCGCCAGCTTCGCTTAGACCCCAAGCTCTCAATGCAGGGGGGCACGTTTCAAGGGAGAAGCGTTTAAGGATACTTGGCCGGTTGAATTGGGGGGGTAGGAGGCAGGTCGTGCCTCGAGGGGAGGTTTCGCAACGCAGCCGCAATTAATTACGGACCTTGTCCGTGCCGCCCTCCACGCCACGCTTACAACGTCGTGACGACGCAATGTAAACAAAGCAAAGCAGAGACGTTGGTGCTGCACAGGGCGGCAGGCCGCCGGTGAAGTGATGCGCTCAACGTAAATTGCCATGCACTCTTGTATGCCACGGTTGAAGGCGAAGGGGAAGACAGGTGCGACGGAGGAACGCGCTATCGAAGAGAAAGATTTAACACCGATGGCGTTTATCTAGTGATTAACACGACACGGGGGACGCGAACCGCACCAAAGGATCGAGATGCTATTCGCAAAAAAAGTGGCGATGCTGTAGTGGTTAATTCGCTGGCGCGAAATAATGGCGCCGAACGTGGTAATTTCACCGCGCTATGCGCCCCTGCGGTCAAGGAGCGCGCTGCCTCGATGCCGACGACGCTGGGCCCAAAGGCAGCAATTGTTTTGTTCGCGCTACACCTACCCTTCACGTGTAACCTTGTATAACGACAGTATGCAGGGAAACACTTTTTTTTTTTTCAGAAGGCAGTGAGAAGGCGTTACTTTAGAGCTACAGCAAGGTGGCAAGTTGGGCTAGTTGGATAACGTTCATGACTGAAAATTTTTGTTGAAGCGCACTGAAGACAGACGGACAAAAGAGGCTGACAAGGACAGAGCAAGCGCTGTCCTTGTCAGCCTCTTCTGTCCGCCTGTCTTCAGTGCGCTTCAACAAAATTTTTCAATTTAGAGCTACACCAGCGATTGTTGCACTCGATCGTGTCTGATGATGCTTGTATATTCTCAAGTGGCTTGTTCTAGCACTATTTTTTCGACATTAACAGCGGTAATCTCACGATATTATGTTGTTTCAACCTCAAGTCTTATCTTTACCATGACCCTATAGGAAAGCCAAGCCCGTCCACGGGCGCCGCCTGCAGGGGGGTGCAAAAGGAGCATTTGCCCCACTTCAAGCTTCATCAGCGCTTCTCCTCACAAAAACAACACCAGAGCTATTCCACTCCCCCAGCCGCAATGCAACACTTATTCGCAACCCCAAAGAAAAAATACTGCCGACGACCGTGAGTCTGTCTGTTAGAACACCGACTTCGCACAAGAGCTTTTTGCTCCCTCTCTATAACACTTAAAATATTGACAATGTGAAACATTTGTCTTGTAAAAACATGATGATGTCGCGTGAAAGAAGGATAACAAAGATGAAGAGGGAATTTTTTTTACAGGTGACGAGATTCACAGATTTGTCGGGGTCAAGAGGTAGAACGTAAATGTTCGATCAATTGACCTCACGGTGATGAGTAACGCTATACCTTACTTCGCAAGGCTTTCGCAAAACTAGATAAGCCGTTACTTCGCAAGGACTTCGCAAAACGAGACAGGCCATGCCCGGGCTCAGTAAATAATCAGAGATACTTTATGAAGCAGAATCTCATGAAGATGGGTGTAGAAAAAGTGCAGTCGAAACAATACTGAGGCACTTAGAGAAGGAAAACGAACGTGATAAAAAAGGAAATAAAAAAAATGGTTGCGGTATTTCAAAATGGCGCATTAAAATTTTTTGCTGGTTCGTATGGTACGCACTAGCCAAAAGCACTGAAGAACGACAATATTTTATTTTTTTATTTCATACTAAGACAAATACCAGTCAAAAGCAACACACTATGTACTTGGTTTCAGTCAATCAGCGGCTGCATGTTCGGTGGAAGCGAAAATACTGTTAGCGCGTGTGCTGACTTCGGTGCACGTTAAAGAACCACAGGTGTTCGAAATTTCCGGAGGCCTCCACTACGGAGTCTCTCATAATCATATGGTTGTTTTGAGACATTCAATACAATATACCGATCATTCATTGTCATCAGTCAAGTCTACTCTTCTGTTCCTCTTCAACAAACAGAGGACAATTCATGGGTAGGAAAGTATCGCGAAGACTTCGTGCAGCGTTCCAAACGGCTAACACACCCGTTAAACCGATTGACGGCTGCTGATCCACTATTTCCTTTTCATAACGCCGTTTTTCATCGCTGAGCAACACAGCACGGGATCTCTTTGTACTCTCACCGGAGACAAAGAATCAATTACAATGCCTGCTGTAGCAAGGGCGAACACCTGAAGCAATGGGAGCGCTCATGGTACAAATATCTACGCAAGTACATACACGTGCCGTTCGCCAAGGGAAGAAGACAAAGAAACTGAACAGCAAATTGCAAGAAGGCTACGCTTCTGGCCACGCCCGTAACACTGCCAGTATGATACTTGGAAGACGAATGGCCCAACAGGGAAGAATCTATCTATAGCCATGTTGTCTCTATGCATATATCACGCCAACAAACGGTGGCTTCAGAGACTGTGTAACTGTGTAGTCCACGGGAGGGACCACGCAGTGAGCGGCCAGCTTACACTGGCCGATACAAGATTAACGTCCCCGACATTTATATTCACCGCACCGCCGGCTCACCGCCTCAGCAGCATACGCCCCTCTTCCCCGATAAAGATGGCCGCAAACGCTCACCGCCCCGTTGGCTTCTCTGGACGATGGCAGCAAAGAGAAGGGTGCACAGCGAGCCGGAACGTACAGCCGACCGCGGTTGAGGTGATGGCGCCAGTAGATATCAGAACTATGGCGAACAAGATGGATAGTTCTCGCACACCGTTTCATTTTATTATTATTCGCTTCGCTTGACGCTTGGTGGAGACGGAGGACCCTGGCGCTGTCGGTATACTTGCGTTCCGAGATATGACCGCTAGATATAGAGTACAACCACCATTCAGTGGGCAACCACTGTTTAGTAGGATGCACACACCCCCTGGTGTACTCCTACGTTGTAACCGTAGATTTTATCGGCCCTACGCATCGCTTATGCTATACGGACCAGCCCTATGGGCTCGGGGCGGCCACTATTTCCGGCGCCTGAGACGCATCGCGAGAGCATTCCGGGACAGGGTGTGAAAGAAGGAATAATTCAAGCGAGTACTCAGTACCTACCGCGCTCTGGTGAGAGATTATAGATCAAGGAATATAATGAAGGAGAACGAACCAGGCAGCACGGTGTCCCGTGGTCATTTGCATTTGAGATACAACGCGCATTTTTGCTCAGTTCGAGCCGCATAACTACGTTTCGGTCACGGAGCTCTGCACGACGAATGGACACCATACAGGTCGCACACAGGCGTAGAATTACAATACATTGTGAACAGCGACGCTGTTCTATCTCGGTCGGCGCAAAGTGTGTGAGTGCGTCCGAAAACTAACACCATCATAAATGGATATGCGCCAGCGAATCTGGTAATACTCAGTGCTCACTGCTATACGGAGTGGCCTGTAATAACTCTAAGAACGAGTGCCGAGAAAGAGAGGAAGGAAGAAAGATATAAGGAATGAAAAAGAGAACTTGACGAAACAGTTTCTGTGCTCACCTCAATCCAAAGGTGAGCGCCCTAACCGATCAGCCATCCAGGCACGTTAGCAGAGAATAGCATAGCCTTGTATACATATAGCCTTTGCATATCACAGCATAGCCTTGTATTAGCACAGCCTTGTATGTCCTTGGCATAGCTTCGGCAGATCATAGCATAGCCTTGTATTAGCATACGCTTGTATATCTTTCGCATAGCCTTGGCAGATTATAGCGTAGCATTGTGTGGTATAGTGTAGCAAGAGATCGGGAAGGGAAGTGAATGTGAGGACGATAAATGTAATGATGAGGAGGAGGGAGATGTGCAAAGAAGAACAAGCCCAATATATACCCGAATCGAGGAGAAAAAATGAGCTTCTGGACACGCTGCAAGACCACCAGTCGATTGCAGTGCTACAAAACCAGGCGGCACCCCTGGTGACGAAACAGCAAAGTAGTTAGAATATTCCTGCAAAACATTCCTGCTTCACGAGTACCGGTATAATGTTCGTAACAAGCTATGAGACAGCTAAGTTCTCCTTGGAAGCCAACGTGCCCACGTGCACGTGTGAGCGTTGGCAGGATGCCGAAGGCAAAATGTGTCAAGAACAAACACGACGTAAAGCAAATAAATAAACGAGAGCAGCAGAAAAAAGTAGATGGTAGACGCGACAGTGGTCGCATGCATTTCGAACAATAGGAGAAGCGAGAGTGATAGAGGGAGAGATCTAAGAGATCCATCACGACAGTAAGAACAGGTAACGCGTCTCGCTTCAGACCACGTCTGAACATCGTTCCTATGGATACGTACGAGGATATTGCCCGCGTGTCAAAAGTTCATCGTCTCCCAATGCAAGGCCGCGCGCGAACGGCACCCCGAGGTGCAAGTGGAGTGTGGCGACGAGCGACGCCTGTTGCAACGGCAGAAACAACAACGTAGTCGCGCGAAGGCATCGGCATTGTCAGAGGTGTTCGCTACAATCAACGGCGATGACGACATTGCGTCAGCGCCGGATGCTGGCACGCGCTTGGGATGGCTTCACCGCAAGGACGCGTCGGTCGAGGCGTTGCGACCCCGTGTCGCCCCGCACGCGGATTATCTCTGTTTTGCGTGCTGTTTTACGGTGGGCGGTGCGTTGAGTACTATTGCTGTAAAGTGCCACACGGTAAATAGAAGAGACGCTCATCGCAAGCAACAAAGCATGCAATTTTTTTTCCCATTGACCTCATAGGGGAAAAGGAAACACAGGGAAGGATCGTTGGGAGCTAACGAGAAGTAGGCCCATAGAGAGGGTGATGGTGTCGCGTTACGCTTAAATCTTCCGGCGCAGAGCCAGCAGAGCTCAGCGCTCACCGTTTTGAAAAGACAACGGGTACGACGGCTGCTTTACTTGAACTGTAAGCAGGCGATAGACGCATACATATGTTGATACGCAGTAACGAGGTAAGACAGACAAATTGGGTGAAAATGTACACAAATCGGTTTTATAGACTGTAATGAGAACAGCATTCATGTGTGTGTGTGTGTGTGTGTGTGTGTGTGTGTGTGTGTGTGTGTGTGTGTGTGTGTGTGTGTGTGTGTGTGTGTGTGTGTGTGTGTGTGTGCGTGTGCGTGTGTGTGTGCGTGTGCGTGTGCGTGTGCGTGTGTGTGTGCGTGTGTCCTTTTTCTTCTCTCTACAACACCCTTTTAACTCTCTATTTCCCACCCCAAGCATATAGCGCAGCAAATCACACACACAACTACCTGAATAACTATCCGGCGTCCTTTTTCCTTTCTTTCTCTCACTCACTCTCGCTCTCTGGGAACTCGAATAGATGCTACAAACTGAAACATACCGGTAATTGAACTTGGTGGGCCAATTTCACCGAGCACAAATGCGTGTTAAGGGCAAACATTTACAGTTCATTTATGGTCATTTCTCTTAGAAGGGGGACTGTGTTATTTATTAGATGCTCCAGCGTAGTGCACTTCCCTGCATTATTATCCACGTTTAATAAAAAAAACACGTTGATCTTTGCGTCTCCGCATTATCGACGAAAGAGAAAGGAAACAATATGTGCAAAGATTCAACCAGAAGTGCACTGAATTTAATACCATGCACTGGCAGTATAATATAACGGAGAAAGGTGAAGAGGAGAAAGAGGAAATAGGCAAACACTGCGCGCGCTCGGAGAATCGAACTGTATGCGACATGTACAGAACTAAACGATATTTTGCTGCACGAACAGCTTTCAGCGTCAGTGACGAGTGGTAGGATGGCCTACGAATAACAGCACCGTAAAGGTGCTTACTGGACGTTGCTGATTGACAATGCTCAATGGTGACAGTGAAGGTGCAGTACGGATATACAAGGCTATGCACTAGTGGGGTTCTTTTATAAAAGTCCCGAAGAGCACAAACCACAAGAAAATGCTGCATAGGATGACCCATCACATAATTGCGATGTTTCACTACCATAGATATGCTGAAGTATACACACACCGATTTCAAGGGATCAGATGCAAACGAATCCCGCTTCCAGGCGCGTTGGTACGATGTGACGGTCAACCTTTATATTTGTACAACTAGACCAAGTTAACCCAAGTATTGACAAGGATGAACGTTTGACCCTTTTTTTTTTGCTCGCGAATATGCGTATCACTAGAGCCATACGTCAAAGTTACGTCATATTTTCAACGTGCGAATATTGTACTCCATCTACATGTCTCGTTTCTCTAGCATGTTTTTTTTTTGCTTTGTACTTCTGAAGCGGCATTCAACATTTTAGTGTGCTGCTATATGTCGCTTTCGTAGTGTATTGGCACGAGCAGGAACACTGTTATGACCAGAGCAAGAGCCTTCTAAACCGTAACCGCCGCTTTTCCGCAAGGGTAAGGGAGGATGCTCAGTGGCATTGGGAGGAGGTCAAATTTCCTCTATATGGTAGAGTAGGTCGTCCTCCGAATCGTCGAGCATTTGTTCTATACATTCACTACGCTGTTAATGACGTCATCGCTTGCGTCCGTCTCCTCCACCAAGCCGCGCGTCTTCTTTTGAAGCTGATAAGTGCTACTAAGCATGCAGTTATTTACTCACCGCTTTCTACCTCCGCGCCGGAAAGCGGACCTTCATACACGTGCTAAGCAGCGCAACCCTGAAACTGCTACACGCGACAAAGGCGGACGTGCGTTCGTACCTAAGCAAATGGGCACCGTACAGTCGACCAGAGGGCGCGACGAAGCTTTTTGGGCCGCCTCAGCATTGTTGGTACCGACCGCCAGAGATAGCAAGAACACGGAACTCTCGCTGAACACATTGACACGCTGAAGTGTCAGTGCTCGTTTTGGCAAGCTCTCAAAGAACGCTTCCTTGGCGCTTACGTAACCAGCTGTGACTTCTGCTCACAACTAAAAAAGAAAATAATATTCACAGGCAAGCCCAGTTTTGCTGCGACTACTCGCTAGGCTACGCATTGGAAGACTCGGTTTTGCTGCGCCTACTCGTTAGGCTGTGTGTGCTCGCGCTACCATCAGATAGATCTCCGCAATGAAAGATCAGACTGGCATATCAGAAACGGTTGATCGGTGACAAGCCCGCGATGGAGGAAACATCAATTATTGGGAAACGTCGCATGCGCAAACACGAATGTGAGCAGCGCACTTCAGTATTCCTGTGTGCCCGCCGGCGCCGGGTATTTCGCGCGCGACACCGCTACCGAAACCTGTCAGTCACAAGGGCTAAACAGCGCCCGTCGAGTGTTTATTCATGCTTCCATATTTAAACAGCTGTGTTTAATTACATCCATTGAATCGTTGTATCACTGTATTCATTGTATCACGATATCGTTTTGGGCTCTTTTGTACACGCATGCTAGGTCAGTCATGTATAACGGAGTAATGATGCGTTCATTACAAGCTATAGTGAACGCAGTTGTCGTGGCAGATAGATGTGCCGATGTCTAAGTTCTCCTTATTACTAGAATATGATGAAATTTTTCTTTTTCTGTTTTTTGTAATAAGCGTTTTCTAAACAAAAAAAAAACACTCACGGGGTTCCACGTGATAGCCTCTATTGGGGGACAGGAAGGCGACAACCACCTTCGTATTTTTCTTCCCACTCGATGTGTTTGTTCATTCCCATTGCCCTTCGACATTTTTCTGAACCTATACATTTTCTCACTGCCTCAAGCACACGAGTATTTGGAGGCACTGCGTTATTTCTGCACCTCAGCCAATTATGCACTGCCTCCTGGATTGGGGCGAAGATGTCATGTAGTGACTTCATCGTGTGACGTCACGCTGTACGACGCCACAATGGCATCACGCAATTTGACAATCTGTGCCACATGTTGACGTGGTGACTGTTTTTTTTTTGCGTCACTTTTGCTAGCGCTGTGGGACGCAGGACGCCGATGGGCCAGTTTTAGCGTTTGATTCGACATCTAATCTTTTCGACTTCGAAACTCCGCGAAGACGCTTCCTATATCGACATACACCTGGCGGGGTCGGGCGCATTGCTTGCCTTAGCAACCTCTCCAAGCCGACGTATGTGTGGTTGCCATACAGGGAAGAGAAGAGAGGAAAGGCAGGGGGGAGGGGCGTGGCGCATTGAGAGGTTCGCTGTCAACTTCTCCTGGAGGGCATCTCGCAACACCGGCGCGGTGAAGGTCCCGGCCCGTCGTGTCGTGGGATTTGCGTTCGGCCCGCTTCGACCTGTCATCCGGCGCGCGACCCCGCTGACTCAATCAGCGCCGTCGTACATCCTGGGCGCTGCTGTCGCGGGGAGGGACGACGGCTTCCGGACGACAGAGATGAACGACCTGCCCCGATGACGCCGTCGCGCTAATCTCTTTCCAAGTGCCGCGACCGCGTCTTAACGGCATCTCCGCGTGCGCTCGTCCGTAGCTATTGCACTTCATTTCACACTGGTCGTCGTTGCGGAAAACGATGGTCGCTGGCTCGACTGGGGCCACGTGCGTGTCCCTATAGCATAAATGGGAAGCTGATAGCAGCCGCCACAGCTGTTGCGCTGCTACGCATTTTCGCTCGAGTCGTGCAGACCCAACTTGACGACCTTGACCCAACACATTCCGAAGGCGACAAAATTTTCTGCTTGTGTTTGTTCGTTTGAGTGAGTGAGTAAGTGAGTGAGTTAGTGAGTGTTCTTGCTTATTGCAGTTGACGACGCGTCGGCTGATCTTAATCGGTGCACCGCCTCATGCTGTACTTCCATGAGGTGAATCTCGCGAGCGATGTTACCTTTATGTTTATGCATGTCCAGAGTTGTAGTAAAACAGCCATTTCGACTAGTTGGTAGTGATCGATTTTAAATGCAAAAAGTTTGGCGCGGTACGACATAGGAACTAGGGAAGAGAACACCCGTGTCGTTGTTCTCTTATCTCGTATTTTCTTTTACTGCGCCCCGCAATTTGCATTCGAACCGAACGTCCAGTATTCTTGTTCGTGATAAACAACTCTCCTGTTTTGCAGAACCAGTCGCATCGTTCGGGGTAATTAGCAAAACAGCACATGTACACAGCAGTGATTATTACATTGCATGCCTGTTGCACATCGACAAATGATGGGAAAACCCCATCAAACCAACGAGTGGCAATAAAAGTTTCTGGATGCTAAAAAAAATTTATCCTCTATTTTCATGCTCCCTACAATATAGCATTCGTCTGTCCCGGTGCACGTGCTTCGACTTGACGTTACACCGTGAATGTAGGCTGTGAGAACGCGATAAGTCACAGCGCCGTTTACTGCCGGTGTTGTGCGCTGGCTTTGCTTCCAGGCCGGTGAGCGAAAAACAAAGATAAGAAGAGTGCAAGGATCGAAAAAAAAAAATGTCGTGTACTGCAACAGAATCTTAACGACTTTCACTGGGGCGTACGGCGAACACAAAAGGAGGCCGTAAAGCTTGTTAAGATCCGGGCACGATTAGTAAGCACGGCCGATACACAGCTCTGCGCGATCGCTAGTGTTACGCCACAGCGACCCCGCATCGACGAGCTCTTTATGCCGCGGAGCTTATCATTGCCTTTATGCGTCGCATGCATACACCTGTGACCCTTGTTTTAAGCGCAACGCGTTTTATACACTCAAAAAAAAAAAAAATCTCCGCGACGAATCAATACCCTGCGTGAATGACCTTGTGACTGCTCTCCAAGTTTGCTGGTTTTCTTTTCAGATACTGCAGGCATTCCTGCGGCGCAGAACCATGTAATGAATGTATAGCGGAAAACCATCGAAGCGAGAAGACGGGAGTCACCAGCTTTTTTCCCCCCCGAAGTATCAGATCTCTCGCAACGGCGTTCAGTGAGTCCTACGTAATACTTATCCGTCTGCGTGTGGCGTTGTTGCGGAGGAATAACTTATATCGGGGAGCACTGTTTCGTGCGAGATATAAACGAGATTGTTTAAAAGATGCGCATTACGTGACACACACAGATCATCAAGGTGGTTGTAACCACTCTCAGGTATCCTGATGCCTGGAAATCAGACGCCCGTCTTCTCGCATGAACGGGAAACCATTTTGTGTATCATAAATGCGAACCATTTCTTTGCATACTACAAGTCCTATTCATGTCTATCTATCTATCTATCTATCTATCTATCTATCTATCTATCTATCTATCTATCTATCTATCTATCTATCTATCTATCTATCTATCTATCTATCTATCTATCCATCTGTTGGTCTGTCTGTCTGTCTGTCTGTCCGTCTGTCGATCTATCTATCTATCTATCTATCTATCTATCTATCTATCTATCTATCTATCTATCTATCTATCTATCTATCTATCTATCTATCTATCTATCTATCTATCTATCTGTCTGTCTGTCTGTCTGTCGATCTATCTATCTATCTATCTATCTATCTATCTATCTATCTATCTATCTATCTATCTATCTATCTATCTATCTATCTATCTATCTATCTATCTATCTATCTATCTGTCTGTCTATTCGCTCAAGTCTGGGTGCTCTCGTGATCACCCCCTTAACTTGGCGAGCACCAAAATCAGTATGGCCGGGTAAGATGGTTTGACGGATATTAGGTGCTGGTCAAGACATGAATAATGTCCCAAACACTCGTGGACGTCAACTTTGCGGGTGAAGTTTCATAGAGCACGCACACTTTCCGGATGTGCAGCACAGTGAAGACATTCATCGCGAGATACGGGACCTTCGAATGTAATCGATATCGTCCTAAGCACTGCAAATAGTGCCGGCCCTTGACATTGTGGCGAACTTTTAGTCCCCTTTCAGTATGCAATAACTGGCTCTTCTTGGCGGCGTGACTCCGGCTGCTTGAAAACGCCTCGAAACACTTATGAACAAAGGCTCGAACCTTTTTTTGTTTAAGAGCACTCCATCATTGATTGCTGTGTCCATTCCTTAACATTTCTGCAAAGTGGATTTCCCGTAATTTAAACTTAAGACCGTTTCTAGCGTACCCTCGATCTATGAATGCGTGCTCAGTCATCCAATGTTTAAACATCTGCTTTTAATTAGTCATTAAAATATGAGAGATTCGTCGCGAGTGCCAGCGCATGGATCCGAACACTAATCTGTGCTTCACGAATGTACTTACGTTGTCTCAGTTACGTCCCAGGGGGCGAAGCGTCCACCCGTCCACCTGATGCGTGCTCTAGTGTGATAGGAGTAAACGGACGGACGAATAGATGGACAGACGGACAGACAGACAGACAGACAGACAGACACACAGACAGACAGATGCATGTTTCACCCTACTCGCCAACATTCACTCCATAGATATGCTTTGAATTTTTTCATGGTAGGTTAATTGCTCTCACAAGAATAATGCACATAGCTTGTGAGCCTGCGTATATATATATATATATAGAACTTGAAGGGAAGAGTAAGTCTGACGAAGGCCGTGCCACGGCCGAAACGTTAGTAAATACGATCCTTTTCTTCTGTGCTATCTGCAAGTTATTTCAATATATATATATATATATATATATATATATATATATATATATATATATATATATATATATATATATATATATATATATATATATATATATGTATATATATATATATATATATATATATATATATATATATATATTGGTAAAGGAGGCGTGAAGGTAGAAAGCAGAGAGGCTGAGCGAAGGTAGGGAGGAGCAAAAACACGGTGCCTGTGTAGGCGCGGTGCCCGCTATTTCGTTAAATGACATTTATCCACTATATTCAACTGATTCAGGGCAGCCTTACGCCGAAAACAACGTTTTCACATGAGGACCCGTTGGAAGTGCATGCGTGCGTGCGTGCGTGCGTGCGTGCGTGCGTGCGTGCGTGTGTGTGTGTGTGTGTGTGTGTGTGTGTGTGTGTGTGTGTGTGTGTGTGTGTGTGTGTGTGTGTGTGTGTGTGTGTGTGTGTGTGTGTGTGTGTGTGTGTGTGTGTGTGTGTAAGCGTGTGTGAGTGCGTGTGCGCGTGCGCGTTGGGACCATACTTCCACGATTGGGGCCAAAGAGTTTCTGTTGAACTTACTTGATTGGAACACATCGGAGCATGCCTTAGAGGAACAGGCCGAGTAGCAGAAAGAGCCTCGTTACTCGCAGTTCCCCGTCCCAAGTTCGTTGACATTGGCCATTAGGGGCTCGCAAAAAACAGACGCGCGCACACGTCTTCCGCGTACAGGCTGGCCACAATCCAACCACTCTTGCAGGGATTGAGACACCCACATCACATTTCATTTCGGCCGACCCCGTGCCAACCTGACCTTTTTTTGTATCCCCCCAAGCTTTGTGCTCTGGCGTTGCAGCCACTCAGGGAAACTCGACTGCACGATGCCAGCAGTGTGACCATGTACACACATCATTGATGCATAGCCAGAAATGTCGCACAATACGCGGGTAGTGTTTCGATACTCCCCCTGTGCGTGTGTATCAGCGATATCTAGTCTAGCATTAGTCGTCGTGCATATAACACTCTCTTCCTCCACGCGACCTTGCAGGAAGCAGGACGGCCGCAGTGCCTGGCCCTCTACGTGGAGCTAACTCCAGGATGCTACGCAAGACAGAGAACACGCTACCGACCAGCTCAGAACAAAGCACTTCCCTTCGTGCCCCTTATCTCGACTTTCCGTATTATTTCTCTTTCCTTCCTTCTTTATGGTCCTGACTTCACGAAGCGGCTTCCGGACAACCTAATGGTTCGCGACCTCGAGACAAAAAGCCGCGCAGAACGCGTACACGCCACAACGTCACGGTGCACCGCGGCCGGGTCACGTGTGCAGACGCGCAACAACGTAAGGGCCTTGTTGAAAGTCCGGAGACACAGCCCACGCGATCGCGACCTGCGCCGCAAACGGCCACAAAACTGGCGTCTTCGAGCCAAGGCCTTGCTTAATAGGCCGTGAAGCGGAGCAGCTCGGCTTCCGGTGCCATGCCTCGCGGTGGACCTGAGCAGTAGGCGCCAGTAAAGCGCTGGGATAGGCAAGAGTCTAGCCACGGACCGTAACGAAAACCCGACGGTTAGGATTTTTTTTTTCGCGGCGATATAAAGGAAACCACGAATACCAGAAACCGAAACCGACCTAGGAACGTGTGACGCATGTTTCTTTCTTTTGAACCACCCTCCTTTGTCTAGATAGTCCGCCGTCCCAATATTTAACGAGTCAACCATGAACTCCGCCTACTGTTGCGCTGGGTATACCCGATACACTGCAACGCCCACCACTTGACTTGTAGTGTACACAAATGTTCATACGGGGTGGCGCATATCGCTGATAGCTTTCGAGCGGTATGTGTACCGCTCCGTGGGAATGAACGAATAAGAGTGCTTGTGTGGTGGAGGCGCGGGCTTCAAACTTCGTTAACATTCGGGGCGAGCCGCGCCAATTAGAAGTTCTAATTCACGCCCGAACTATTCGCACCTTTTTGTTTGCGCACCGTATAGCTGTTGTCAACGTGAAGACGTGTACGCACAAGCTGCGTTGTATGATCGTAACGTTAAAATTTCCATCGATAACTCACTGGGCGCACTTGCTTTTTTCTTTCTCGAGAGAAGCATGGGCATAGAAGAAGGAAGAAAAATGGGGGTGGGGGGGAGCACAGCGTACAATGGCGACAATAGGGACAGACCTGTAATTAGGTTGTCGCGCACAAAGACCTTCTACAAGGCGACGAAGGTCAGACGAGCCGACTCTTTTGTCACCCGATCAACCGTTCAATGTGACTTTTTCTTTTACTACACCTTCGCGAGACGACGAAACACGAGCTGGTCTTATCAAGCGTCGCTGCCTTTCGCGCCGCGCATCATCACGTGGGGCCGCCGTACCCTTAATGGTTTCTGTTCCCACGATCGTGTTCCGTCCTTATCATCTAACGATCACGATGGGTCGGCTCTGTCGATGGAGTACAAGCGGTATAAGAGCGCGTCTAGCATAGTTAAGCATGAATAACACAATGAACGACACGTTTTGAACAATTTGTCACCTAGAAAAACGGCAAGTTTCACTTTTCTTGTTTTCCTGTTGAGCAGGTAGCTTGTATGCCGAATTTGTGAGTATGTATGCGATATCTTAGGTTTCCAACAGCAAAATCACCTAATGATTATAATGTACGTCGAGATGGAAGTCTCCGGATATTCCTACCAACTGGTGCATCCAAACGTGCTCTTACATTGCACAGCACGCGAGCTTCTTGCACTTCACCTTCATCTAAATGCAGCAGCCCTGGCAGGGGTGGAACCCTTGACTATCGGGTCAGCATCCGAGACACGTAACCTCTGTACCACCGAAACGGGCGATTCGTATATAAGCTGAAGGGAAGCCGAAGAACAGGTGACGCTGAATTGAGGCTGGGGGTGCGGGTGAGGTAGTGATTCTGAACTAGAAAGAATGAAAAAGAAGATGAATCCCGCAACCACCCAGCCAAGCAGCTGTCTGCATCAGAGTTAAACACCTGTACTTCACAAGGGAAGGGACGAGAAGGGATTAAAGGAGATAGAGAGAGAATTAAAAATTGAGAGGAAAGTAAATGTTGGGAGACGCTTTGAGAAGTCCGTGGACGGAGCCCTGATCGATGAGCGGTCGTGGAAGAGAGCGCATATCGAACGATACAACTTTCAGCCTCAAAATCTCACTTCTCTTTGAGCAAGCGATTCGGATGCGACTATCTTTGCGACTCCGCGCAAGGTTCGAAAATTTGAATAATTGCAAAAATGAAAGCCTTAGATGTGCCTCATGAAACGCGAACATCGGCCGGTTCCCTCCATCGGCGTCTCCCGTCTGCGGCAATCACGAGCGATGAGGAAAATCGTTGTCGTGTGATAACGCCACCACAGACCGTCAACATGACGTCTGAAATTTTCAACATTTGTGGCGTAATTACGACGTCATTATGACATCACAGTGACGCAATGTCACATGATAGCACCATCGTGCGACATCGTGTCTTGGACAGCGGGAGGCAAATCGTGGAGATATACTGCAAAACTAGGCGATGCACCTCCAATCCTAAATGCAACGTAAACCACGTTAGGTGAAGAAAGCTTTCTGAGGTGGAGGGGCTAGTTAAATACGTCCAACGACAAAGGGAAAAAAAGAGATGGATTTGGCCTTCCTGACGTCTCAGGTGCGCGGGTAAGGAACCCGTGAGTTTTCCTGTGGCGGCGCAGATAACGTTATTGGTCGGCACTTAACTATTCACCTTCAATTCTCAACCGAGCGTTTTGAGGGCTTCCACATATACTATAGTTTCCCACGGTCTGATCAAACGAGGAAGTGGAACATGTCTCACTCAAGCACAGGTCATAGGAATATGCCGCCCCAAAAGCAGCGAAATACGCAGATATCACTTTGCCGTCAGTACAAAGTCGTTTGGTGCCTACACACGCACACTGCGGCAGACAGTTCCGAGAATTCAGAAACCACGACACAAAAGAGAAAGTGGCTTACTTCCGCTGCTACGTGCACGCACCCTTGAGTTTAAGTTTCCAGTCTTTTCCCAAACACGCGAAAAACAAGTATACTCGCGTTTGTCGGTCGTATAGTGCTTGCGCTGCGTACCGTTATGGCTGACTTGTTCCAGCTCGCCCAACAAGGAACGTTATGGAGGAATTACGGCACACTTCGTTCAAATACAGTTACACATTTCCGTAATTTTTTTTTTTCTTTTGTGAGACCTAGTATAGCATACACACTTTCGACGCCGACTGTACATGCATGAACCGAACTTTTTATTTACTCGCATTGGCGATATCAGTGCCCTGGCGATGAGACGTTTCTTGGCTCTAAGGTTGACCGTCACAGTCTATAGAAAGTCTGTGTAGTCACTGGTAAAAGCAAAGAAACGCCGTTTACAAGTTGTCGGAACCCAGGTCAGCTCACAGGAGAGGACTGGGACTCTGCCTTACGAAGTTCAGAGTTGCTACCGCAACTACGGGCTGTCCAGAGAGCCCACGATGCGGCGGTGAGACTAGGCCTCCCCGTTCCTACGTGGGAGTGGCTCACGACGTTGCTCTGAAAGAATATATAGCGTTTCCCAAGACCCTATAAACTTGTTTGTATGTCTGTTTCAAGTTGTGGCCGTACAAAATTACAAATCTAGAGCTCACTGGTACATACACATGCGTCTTCTTGTTCAGGATATGTGTGTATACACGTAACGCTGGCACACCTCCAAGCGAGACTTTGTGATTCAATTCACCTAGGTTGCGTATAAAGGTTGGTGAGTCATCACTACCAGGCGTTGACATCCCTACGGACAACGAGCGCTATACCCTTGTCATTCATCCGACTCCTGGCCAGCTGCACGTATGCAAACCACACTCGCAAGGTACGATTTTCTCGAACGCGGTCTCGTCATTTCTTACGCCGCGGTTGCCCATCACCGAAACCGGTGCTCACGAAAATCGCGTGCTACCGAGGAGTGGTTTCGCAATCGAACGACCGCGCATTGAGCGCGCGCGCAAACACGCTCGATAGCACGTTCCACGCAACGCTCGCAAAAGATCCGCAACAGCGGTCTATAAAGCGGGAGCAGCGGCAGAAGCAGCGGCTTAGAATCAACAATATTACGTGCACAGTAACACGTTTGGCAAGACCCCCGAACGGGCCCCGCAGCTTGCGTGCGCGTCACTTCGTCCTTTCGAAGAAAACCATCAAAATAAGGCCGCCTACCCGTACGCAGCGTAGCGCGCAATTACGCCAGCTCCTCAGCTCGCTATCGTATATAACGCGCGTAATGTTTTTTTGCGCACCTACCACGGCTGCGCGCGGCGCCGAAGCACGCGTCTATAGTTGCGGAATGGTCGCCGCTGCGGCCGCCGTGCCGCGAGTTGAAGCGAGCGCGTGCATTGTATTACCTTGGTGAGCGGTAAAATCGGCCGCGGCCACAGGCGCGAGTTTACTCCGCAATCAATCGACTGTTGCATGCAGACTGACTGCGTCGCTACAATCGACCCACAAAGGCCTCTTGTCGAAGAAAAAGATGGTGTGGGGGGAGGGGGTGGTGTAGCTGCTCCGGTGATCATGTACTCGGCTGGCGGTCAGACCAATTCTGCGCCAGAGAGAGATTGATAAGTTCGCCCCGCCGATGACTACGGAGCGCCGAGCGCGCGATTTTTTTTTTATAACGGCCGACGTTAATGTGGCGTGCTTGCACGCATTCCTAACGGTTCTGCCGACGAGCTATTTAGTCAACAACACGTGAAATCTCGCGCGACTCTAGTTTAGAGCACAGGGGCAGGAGCAGTTTTCATTATTTTGCTGTAAGGCGTCAGCTACACACGCCCACTCACTCACTAGCTCGATCGATCTCTCAGGCGCCACCATGCAACTCCTCCACTCACTCACTCACTCACTCGCTCACTCACTCACTCACTCACTTACTCACTCACTCGGGCACCGCCGTGCTCGCAAGCAATCCTTGAAGGCGGCAAGACCAGCAAGCCAGCGTTTCGCGCAGCTGGTCATCACGAAACCACCTGAACGTCGGACCACTTGACTCTCTTTCGCCGCCCTGTGCGCGCACTATAATACCTCCGGTAGGTACGCAATTTGTCAGACACTTCATCAGCGGCGTGATACGCCAGCGCTCCGAGGGTATACCAAGCGAGCATGCTCATAAGCGCGATTGTCCAAGGGCATTATTATGCGCGCCTCACTGCGCGCACTGCGTGAACGCTTAAAACTATCATCATAATCTAGTACGTGGTATAAGTTAAACACGGCATACACTTTACTGGCTATATACTCACGAGCTGTAGACAAACGATGCGGATATCGCTTTTCAATCTCGAAGCGTGGCTGCTAGACGGAAGACACTGGATACGCTGCGAGACGTTTCTCCCTCACCCACCTTCCCCCTTGGATGTACGCGTTCAGTGGGCACAGCTGAGCGAGCTATCGTGTGGTGCGATCGACGTTTCATAATGAGCCGTTCGGAGATAATCGTGTGCTCTCGTTGGAGACGACGTGTAAGTGAACCTTTCGCCGCCATTTCGTCAACGCTCGCCGCTCAATGTCAGAACCGCTCTTTCGTTCTTCTCCTCGGCACGTTTTGGCTCCGGCTTACGTTATAAACGTTGCCGACAGACCGTGCTGGATGTTGTAGTAATTACAATAGCAACAATCAAATCAGTTCTGATAACGAATGAAATATGCGGGTGTGTTTCTTCAGAGTGAAGGCGTTGAAACGTGGTGGCCTTGAAGAACGCTCAGATGGAAAATAAATGCGAGATTATAGAGAGAAGGGGAAGTGGTAAAGGAAGGGAAGGAGGGCCCCGTGAGTCTCAGCTGCGTTGGGGACACGCTCAGCAAGCGTACAAAGGCGGGACTCGGCTAAACTAGAGCATGCATTTCTTAACAAAGTACATACGCCGGCACTCTAGTCAGCCAATTGTGGTCAGGGACATATTATAACTGAGAGCAGCCGGCCAATCAGAGATGGCTCCCGCGAAATGAGAGCGGTTTCCTTCATATTTCGCTCTCTTTCCCTGTACTTCTTCTTTGTTGTTTATAATCTGTGGCGAATCATTCGTGTTTCATTGATTGATTTGCGGGGTTTAACGTCCCAAAACCACGATATGATTATGAGAGACGCCGTAGTGGAGGGCTCCGGAAATTTTGACCACCTGGGGTTATTTAACGTGCACACAAATCTGAACACAGAGGGCTACAACATTTCCGTTTCCATCGAAAACGCAGCCGCTGAAGCCGGGACTCTATTCTACGACCTGCGGTTTAGTAGCCGAGTACCTTAGCCACTAGACTAACGCGGCGGGGCAATCAATCGCATTTCGCCTACAAGATTTCTTCTTTGCTCTTTCTAGAAGTTAACTGTATGAATAGTTTCACACTTTCGAGTGTTAGTAAATGTCTTGCTGGTGCTGATGTTGTTGCTGTTCCGCCACCTAGAGAAGAGAAGACGAATTCATAAAATATTTTCTGAACATTATATATCTCGGTGAACCACAAATTTCACCCTAAAAACATTGCTGGAAACAGCAAAACTTTATAACAGTCCCGATCGTAAATGAAAGCATGCAAAAAACATACAAAAAAGAAAGGATAAATATGGTAACCAATACGCACAACGAAGATCAAGACCACTCACAGCGTCTTTGAGATTGCTTTTCTTCTTCCTGTCGTAAGAGAGTGAAAACGAAGCGATGGAACTATGCTCTCTTTACGGGGGAGTAAAGGTCTCTCTTTTTTCTTCGTCGTCTTCACAGTTAACGGTGGTCATCAACGAACTGTGTGTGCGATACGCTTGCTTCATACACTTGCTGAGCGTGCACGCTATAAGAACATCCACTCGGCACCAATGCTATACAGCCGCCACCGCAGCGGGGCCTACAAAGGGCCAGGGTGATACATCCAGATGGTTAAGCAAGCTCATTGTCACGTGCTACAAGACAGACACGCGATCGCTCTGACAGTATAATCGCTATACGCGTTCAACTTTGCAAAGCACATCATGCTGCAAGAAAATATGGCGCATAGTAACACGCGAGATACTTATTAGAGCTCGAAACGCATAAAGAAAGGTCCCGAAATGTTTGAGATATAAAAGTGCACAGTCGCGCACAGAAACTGCGCTGTTACATCGGTGCAGTGTGTTATATGCGCTAATTTCAAGCAATCGAGAAAGGGTGGACGAGAAAGAGACGTCGCGTTTAATTCCCTTGAGACGTCTTTTCTTGAAAGGGTTGCGCGTATGACGAGCCACACCATGAGACCTAAATAAGAGAATGTTCTACACTCACCATCATTACTTCTGGTGGCACTAGACAACACCCCTGGGATTAAACACATAATTACGTAGTTGTGCATGGTAGCAGGTATAGTATTTTTCTCGGCGTTCCTCTTGTTTCCGCCATAATTATTGCCCTTTAAGTATATCGCGGGATCGAATACCGGATGCGGTGGCTGCATTTTGGATGGGGGCGAAAATTTTGTAGCCTCGTGTGCTCAGATATGGGTGCATGTTAAAGAACCCCAGGTGGTCCAAATTTCCGGAGCCTTCCACTACGGCGTCTCTCATAATCTTATCAAGGTTTTGGGACTTTAAATCCCACATACCTGTCTATCCAAAAGTGTATAAAACTATAAACACCCTTATATGATTTCTTGAGCTAGCTTTATTATCTGTTTACCTCGTATAGTTGTGTGTAACAAGAACATACCCCTCCATCAGTTCTCCATTTGCCCATTCGGCCCTAAAGACATAGAAAGCAAAACTAGGTGGGTATACGAGGAGTAAACAAATGAAGAAACCGAGTTGGATAGATAGATAGATAGATAGATAGATAGATAGATAGATAGATAGATAGATAGATAGATAGATAGATAGATAGATAGATAGATAGATAGATAGATAGATAGATAGATAGATAGATAGATAGATAGATAGATAGATAGATAGATAGATAGATAGATAGATAGATAGATAGATAGATAGATAGATAGATAGATAGATAGATAGATAGATAGATAGATAGATAGATAGATAGATAGATAGATAGATAGACAGACAGACAGACAGACAGACAGACAGACAGACAGACAGACAGACAGACAGACAGACAGACAGACAGACAGACAGACAGACATACAGACAGACAGACAGACAGACAGATAGATAGATAGATAGATAGATAGATAGATAGATAGATAGATAGATAGATAGATAGATAGATAGATAGATAGATAGATAGATAGATAGATAGAATGTAGATAGATAGATAGATGAAGTGTGGTAATTTACACAGATACGTTTTTTAACCCTATTAAAGCGTTAAATTTTTTGTCAGTGTCTTCAATTTGCGATTCTATTCGTTAATAAAGTTCCCATTATATTTCTTCGCCAATCATGTGCTCAGGCAGCTTTTCCGGTCAAGGCTACGTGCAAGGCAGCGCTAAACGACATATCGCCCGGCGAGCCCGTTGCCTTGGGCTCACAGTGAAGAGCGTTGCCTTAGAGACAATGGGTACCTGTCATTTTTTTTGTTCGCCACAGGCTGCGCGAGGGTAATGCCAGTAACGTTCACATGTAGCCGCACGCTATGCGCTTCTGCGAGGCACCATTCACTTCTCCTCTATCATGACAAAGGCTATAAGGGGCTCGAGACAAAAGGCAGCTTCTGGGTCACGCAGGTGGGCGCGAACGGTGTCCGGTAAGTGAGAGTCATCAAAAGCCATGCGCGTACGATTATCGCCCTTACGATTTTTCCATGAAACGGCGGAAGAAAGCGCTTAGTTTCGACGGTGAAACTTGACCCGAATCTACACAGAATTCCGCTGGTGCCATGAGTCTTCAGAATGGAACACTAGCCCAACGAGGTGTCTGATGATGTCGTTGAAAGTGCGTATGTGACATTGTCGGCATACAAGTCGAGCTAATACATTAATCCAAGGAATGCTGCTCCAGAAGGTCAGGGTATTAATTGAATCCCGGCCGCGGCAGCAGCAAAATGCTAGATGCCCGTGTTCTTAGGTTTCGGTGCTAGGCAAAAAAACCCCTGGTGGTCTAAATTTCCGGAGCGCTGTATTACTCCGTCTTCAATTGTATCGTGGTTCCAGTACATTAAGCCCTCACACTTATGATATTATTATTGTGCCACTCTAGTAATATCATAACAGCGTGGAACAATGCTTGCTCTGAGCAACATATTCATGGTCTCACATAAATGTCTACATCTCTAGCAGTTAAAGTACCAGAATACTATGGTGAAAAGCGGCTTACCTTGCGCGTGCTTTGACAAATTTGTAGCAGTGTTGTGTGCCACAATTCAAGGTGCAGATGCCGTTAAATTACCCAATAAAACATTATGGCATATTAGTGTTGAAGATATTACCATGTTTGAGCGACCACAACTCGCATATATTGATCGCGCTTGGGAAAGCCAAATCAAAAGTGATGGGACTAAACACAGACAGGAGAGGGGGTGTCTTTCATTATGCACATTTTACAGTCCGATCTGGTTTTCCACATAAAACCAGACCGGATTACACCTGGATTTTGTATGCAAACGCACACGCTACAGCTCCGTAACTTTTCGTCATAAATCTGGAAAAACAATTGTTGGGCCTGACTTACCGTTCATGCCTCCTTTTGTACAAGGACCGCGACCAACTTCCACCCGAGTCCTAAGTTCTGCAGACTAACTGTCGTGCAGATCTTCCTTATAATGTTTTGTTTCACTCATAAAATACTGAAGATCCATATCGCTGGTCTGTAGAATCACTAATCATGCTAAAAGCTTAGAGAAAAAGCGCACGTGCACAGCCCTTTCGATCTTTGTGGCACACTGCAGGGCTTAAAGGGTTTTGAAAACACCTAATCCCCTGGCAAACGGATTGGGTATGCTCTGTGACTGAATAACCTTTGAAAGAATAAGGTGAAACGAAGAGGCTGTTATGCGGCCACAGGCAGTTTGCCTACAGTTCTCGTGTATTTCGTGCGCGTGTGTCTCCGTGTAAAGCGCCGTCTGGAGAATTATGGGGCTCCGGAAAGCGGGGCATTTAAATCGCGAGCACTGGCTACGGCGGTCGTTTGTCGCAAATGCCGGATAATCTTTGTGACCTCGAGAAGGCCCTTGCGTGACCGCTTGGTTCAGAAGATTATGCAGTCTCTCGCAGTCCACATAACGAGTGAGTTAAGTGTTGGCTGTCGAAAAGCGCCACGGCAATTATATTACATTTGACTTGCGCAATATAGGTGCAGCTTGATGTTCTCTTCATTTCTTAACGCACACGCCAGAAAAAGAAACAAGACTTCTGTATGCTTGTGGTTTAGAAACACAAATATTTGGACGACTTTATACTGTTCTATGTTGGTACTTATAGGAGCATACAGCAGACAAGATAAAGAGGACAGGACGAGCGCTGACCTTTTGCGCTCCTAATACCGATATGCTTGTGGCATTACATGCGGGAATACTGTAGAGAATAATAGGCTGAGCATGGGGTGTCGCTGCAGCCAACGTTATCAACAAGCGGTGCTGTCTTCTTCAAGCTGCTGCTTTTCAGAATACGAATAAGCGCGTATTTGTACGAACCGTTTTCCAATAATTGATGCCCTCTCCATGATATGCCTGTCAGCGATCTCATCTTTTTTTTTTCGAGGTGAGTTTGTCTGTTCGCTTTGCAACGTTTTATT
The DNA here is from genome assembly GCF_043290135.1 of Rhipicephalus microplus. Classification (NCBI taxonomy): domain Eukaryota; kingdom Metazoa; phylum Arthropoda; class Arachnida; order Ixodida; family Ixodidae; genus Rhipicephalus; species Rhipicephalus microplus. Next base: position 156,738,055 of record NC_134701.1, read on the forward strand.
TTTGCCTTGTATATCAGCGCTTGACTGTCGTTGTTTCCTCTAGCAATGGAAGCTGCCAAGCACGTGATGATGATGATGATAATGATCATGATGAAGATGTGACGATGATAATGATCGTGATGATGATGATGATGATGATGATGATTATGATGATGATGATGATGATGATGATGATGATGATGATGATGTCTGAGTTTATACGTACCGAAACCCCGACATTCGCACCATCCTGTGTTCGCACGACAGAAATTCGCACCATCATGTGTTCTTAGACGTGCAGCGGCATTGCACAGTTTACACGGCCCTCTATAACATTTCGCCTCCATTCAAATGCGACTGCTGTGTCCGAGATCAAACACGTGATCTTCGGGTCTGCAGCCGATTGCCATAATCACCGCCCCACCACCGCGGACCTGCTAAGCGCTCTGATTCCCGCCGTGGTGGAAGAAAACAGTTAGGAGGGGGCATTGCGTAATGAGAGAGAAAGAAGGAAATAAATAAAGATTGAAATAAACAAATTAATAAATAAATAAATACTGAGAAACCCATCGTGTTGTGAGAAACAATGTGATGCGAAGCAGACAACGGCACCACCTATGCCGGATTTCTCACTTTAAGCCAAGCGTTGCTTGGTTCATCGACGAGTTTGTGTCAGCGTTTATCGCGGGCTCACCAGACCAGCTGTATAGACTGGCGTGCAAAGGGTAGCTTATGGTATATGTAATGTTGGCGCTTGCATTATAACACACACACACAGCCAGTTCTATCGCCACGAGGGGAACACTATACGCTGCGACAATGTGCGCAGACTAGTCGACAAACGATTTCTTTCTGTTCACCATCTGCCTTTCGTTTATTACGTGTCATTGCAACTGGGGAAAATGCATTCAGGCGTGTCATTACTGCAGTGTGCTTTGAAAAGTCTCTTGTGGTTCTCGCACACCTTCATTTGAGTGTGGAGGGGTGAACGTGTGTGTCGATAAACAGGTTCTTTTTGGAAGACACTCCGTCTGGCAAAAGCAACTCACAGGCATTTTTAAAGCGTACGCAAGGAAGCACTCATAATATACAAGAGACGTGAGTCATCACGGGAGCACAATCAGGCAAAAAGGGAGAAGCAGCCACAAGATGAGGTCAGCGAAATATGGGAAATATATTTAGAGAAGAAAACATTGTGCAGAAATCGGTCGAGGCAAAAATTAGAGGCTAAAGTGAACGCTGGATGACAGATATTCGCGACAAGAACAAGGCCGTGCCGAGAATATCACAGAGCCTCCTAAAATCACTAGGTAGGAAGTCTGTCACAATACAAGAACATTTGATGAAGAAAATAAATTGGAAGGGTACGAAGCGCTATGTTACATCTGAAAGGTAACAGCAGGTTCGTTTAAAAGGGTCACCCAGGGGATTTCCCCGGTGAGTAAAAGTATGAAAAAGAGCGCCACCGAGGAAGAGGCAGTGCATGAGAATTTCAATTGGAAGAAAGACGAAGGAAACATTCCTAAGCGCATTACTTCGGGCTTAGATGGGATTCATGTCAGGCTCATTAACGAACTAGGACACAGCACTAAACAAGCACTGCTGAAATCCGTAGAAAAGTGTTTACATGGGAGGAAAATGCCAGAGAGTTGGCGGGAAAGTAGAATGAACTTAATCTACAAAGTCAGGAAAGAAAAAAAAGTAAACATTCGCTCGTATAGACCGCTAACCATTACATCGGTGCTATACAGGCTGGTGGTGCAGGCAGTAAAATTACAAATAGAAACACGAGCAAAGCAATATGATAATCTGGGGGCACTTAAGAATCTATTCTGAATCGACAGGTGGTTAGACGGTAACCTGTTCGTTCATACTCAGTTTATATATATATCTACAAGAGAAAGTAGGTTCTTAGTTTATATGAGCATTAAACGAAAATTCAGAATGGTAGAGAGGATTAATTGGCTGACAACGATGGAGAAAAATCCGGTTCTCAGTAACTACTCAAAGGGCGAAAATGAATGAAGGGGCAAGAGGTTTTTCGATGAATCAAAGGGAAGTGCTTTGCTGTTCGAAGCAAGGTCGGGTTGCCTTCGAACGCGTGGTTGTAAAGCGATATTCAATGAAGAAGAAGAACAATGTACATGCTGTGGCAGTGCTAAGGAAACGATGGAAGATGTTTTGACCAAATGTGGCGATGTAGTATACTGTCCTAAAACCTTCCCTGCCCTTCATAAGAACGCCTTTGCATGATAATCGAGTGGATGTATAGAGGATTCACGGTTTACCAGATTTAACCTATGGAGCACGCTCCTTCATCATCATTCACTTCGCGGATATGGCGTCATTTTAGGGGTGAAGCTCCTTACGCCGTAGGCTAGTCCCGTATTCTCGTTGACGCCTTCTCTAGTTCTCAGTATGTCCACTAGATGGCGCTGAGTTTGCTCCAGTACTAGAGTAACAGCTGGTCCAAGCACTGTCAGAACGTGATCACGCGCTGGCGCGTACGTTTGGGCCTGTGTAAGAGGCTGGATGAGGCGCTTTTTCCCATCCCCCTTACCCTCCCTCATCAATCATGTGATGGCGTCGGGGAACGAGATTCTGCAAACACGCGATGAACCAACGCGTTACATCCAAACATTCTTGCTTATATCCTAGCAAGAACGCGCTGGCATGCGCCAGCGCGTTCGAACCTATACGTAAGTGGCTCCGTAAGTTGCTATGGCCTCTCCCCTTACATGCTCTCAGTAGTCACGTGTTGGCGTCGGGTAACGAACGGGATTTTTCAGACGCACAATGAACCCACGTGCTCCCTCGTGGTGTGTCCCAACAATAGTTCAGGGCGAGTGACAGCAACCGAAACTACAGTGAATTCATGGTGTGCTCTGCTTGCAAGAACGCGCAAGGTGCCCATGATGAAAAATAAGTCGACGCATGCACTGCTTCGCATGCTACTCATGGTTCCCTTCAGTGGGAGATTGTGTAATATTATATTACATCATGATATATACTCTACGCCACAGGGGTGGCGCCAGGATGTTTTTACTGGGGGGGGGGGCAACCACGAAAAGTGAGTTCCTCCGGGGGGACAAGCTAGCTCTGCTCCTACTAGGTTTTCAATATATGCTTCCGGGCACTTGGGTGGGCATAGGGGGGGCAGGTGAGAATTTTGGGGAGGCTCCAGCCCACCCTTGCCCCCCCCCCCTGGCGCCACCCCTGCTACGCCAGCTATTCCAAGTGTGTGCGCTAAGCGGTAAGCATAGTCTATCGCAGGTAAAACATCAAATATGCCAAGAAGTCCTGAAGAGCCCAACGATGCTGAGCGAATTCCCCGAGTCGTCGCAGAGAACAGCGATCGCTCTTCCGCTCCATGCAGTTCAGGCGTAGATGCACCGCTGAGGAGCAAGGAGCAGCCTTGTCCCGGGCGTTTTAATAACGACCGGCGCATCCGTACCCGAAGTCGTCGTTACGGCATGGGGCGGTTACGCTCGCCTGAACATCAGGGTTGTAGAGGCAGCACCTACGCTTCGCTCCTTAACGCGTGCGTGACAACGCCGCGCCCTCTTCGCCCTCCCCAAACTCTGTTCTTGTGCGGTCAAGGCACTAAGAGCTGAGTATACAAACCGCTTGTGACTGCAGATCACGTGCGGCTCTAAAAGAGCGGCCATGAACAGCGTCGTCACAATATATCTGGGCGCCGGCACTGCCACCGGTTGCTCTTTTGAATCGCAGTTACAGAAAAACCACGTGGTACGATGAACCCTGCTGGATCCTACGGCAGCCATTTATCGCGGATTTCGCAAGCCAAACAAAACGCCCACGTGGTGCCGGCGCCGGGTACAGACCACCTGTAAGGCGTCCGCACGCGTTGGATTGCGGAGAATAACTTTGCCGTATGACGGTTTATTGTGAATCGCTGACTACGTGTGCAGTCGGTGCAGCACCGGTCCAACAAGAATATTGTCATGGGACTGGTCACATTCATGGGTTGGTGATACGTGTCCGTATTGTCCCACTCCAGCGATGCAACCAGATGCATACCACCTTACATGGACATGTGAAGGGTTGCAGCCAGAATGCTCCCGTCCCTTTCTTGAAGCCGGCCTTCGCTAGAGCAACACAGCCAGTAACAACCGCTGGATACATGACAACACATTCCACAAGACACTACTTCACTTCATACGCAACACCGGTCTAACGGCGCACATTTAACAAACATACTCGCAAAAATATGCCTTAAAGGCAATTCTTTGTCATAATTAAAAATAAAACAAGAAGGCCCACCTGACGCATGCCAATGCCATTCTTTCTCCTCTTCACTACCATTGCCCGCGGAAGAGAAGATGAACCATGTCGCGGTGTCTTCAGGCGTATTTAGTATGCAGGGGTCATCGAAGGGTTTCATGTGACCACCTTAACTTTTTAGGTTCACCCATTCAAATCGAGTCCAGAATGACACAACGATATTTTATCCCAAACAAACGCCAAAAACATGAAGATAAACGAATCCACAAGTGCATTAAAAGCCGCAAGCACGAAGACTAGGCAAATTCCAAAACTACCCATCATTCGCATGGTGCATCAACGATCGCAATGCTGGAGTTCCTTCATGTGAATTCTAGGGAACTCTATGAATCGAACAGCGTTATAATGAGGAGGAGGAGCATATACAATAGGCCGATTAGATAAGGCGTGGAGGAAAATTTGTTCGCTTGACCAAATGCCTGGCTTGAAAAATGATAGCTACAAATACTTGCCGGGAGATGTCTTCTTGCCTCGAAAAATGTGCACCTAACGAGTTGTTCTGTTTTTTGTTTGTTTGTTTTTTCTGTCAAGAGGATTGTTCTAGCCTTTCTTACGAAATCGGAATTGATTGAAAATTGATTGAAATGTTCTCGATCGAAGCGTGGTGGTTTCGGCTAGTTGGTATGACATGACGATTGTTATAGCGCAAGAACAGAACGACGATAAAGGGACAAAAAGAAGACGAGTGCTAACTTCCATGACTATAGCTATAGTGCGAGAGTAGAACGACGACAAAGAGACAAGACGGACATGTCGTTGTTCTGTTGTTCACGCTATAGCTATCGTCATGTCATACCAACTAGCCCAAACTGCCACACTTCTATGCTAGCTTCCAACTTAGTTTATTGTGCAGGACGCAAAAACATGTAAAAGAGACCCTTTCGAGGAACCTTAGTTCCTTCTCGGACAGACAAACGGAAGGCTTGCTAATACATGACACCTGTTCGTGTGCCATCTGCGCGGCCTCGACGATAACTCGGTTGCGCTCATCCGTGAGCGTCACTGTGTCTTTAAAAGGGGCACACAGTTGCACACAGTGCAGTGCTGTGCAAGAAAACCATCTTTCCCGTTTCTAACATTGTTAGCGTGTTCCCTCAGTCGATCGTTCAGACACTTCCGGTCGTTCCGACATAACAACCACCACAGGAAAGTGTGGTCCTATAGACAAGTCTCCGGGAACATGCCACATACATGGTTCTATGTTTAACTTTACGTTCAGTTGATGACTGCCTGTTCAGGGGATTGGTCAATTTAGTTAGACTGATTAATTTGAACGGTGAAGAAAACAGCACACGCACACCCGCACGTTTCCCGATTTTCTTGAGCCTGTGAGGTATCTGGTGTTTAAACGGAACAACAGCTATCCATTCACGCTCAGTGTCCGTGTTGATTGGATCCTGCCCATGCCTCTCCTCTGCCTTACTGGTCTGTAGGATAGACTCAGTGACAGATGCGATAAAGACATCAGGAAAACACGAAGCCACAGGTCGGCACACTTGAGCTTTGAAGCTTGCAGAAATTCAGCTGTTCAACGCTTGTGTGTGCATGGATTTGTACATATATTGAGCGCGTCTTCGTAACGTCTCGCTCAATAAAAGAATTACTACATTCACCATGCATCCACATGCTTTGCATAACATCGATTCCCAAGGTACGTGGGACCTGTTGATATTTTTAGAAATAGTTTATTTACACTGTGTACGAAAACACAACTTGACATTTTGCTAATCATAGGCACATGCACATTCAGTGCCACGAGAAACATCACTACCTTGTATCGGACACGTCATTATTCTAATATACATGAATGTACGTTTAGAAAAAAAAAGGTAGATCCCACGTACAGTGCGAATCGATGACATGCGAAGCATGAATGAGAAATGTTGATATGTCACGGGTGTCTGTTCCTGAGTGGTTGTCGAAGGTGGAACACTTGACAGCTCTCAAGGAATATTAAAATTGGTGTATATTCAATAGGGCTGCCACTATACGTGTTCCTGCGACGTTTTCGTGATTGTTTATGTGCACTGGGAAGAGGCAATAAAGCAAAAAGCAGGTTTAAGTGGCATCTTTTCGCATGCATACTTAAAAGTATCGAAGATATCTCCACTGGGTGAGCTAAGACGTCACTTTTGCAATAAAAGTTACCCATGTATTATATATTGAATGGAAATCCCAAGCCCCGAAACAGAAGTGTTTTATTTTCCATTGTACAAATGAGACGAGTCAGATGGGCGCTTCTGCAGGCAGCTTTTTCTCGTTTACTCCAGTGTATCCTTCGAGCAGATTTTAGATAAAAGCCTTGACGGTTAAAAGGTTAAAAGAAATAAAAACACTACAGTAATTCAGTGGTTCGATATTGTACTCCAACGAAGGATGCCCAAGATTTTGATTCCGTTAAGAGCTTGAATCGTCTTTCTTTTTTCCCCCTATTTCCCCCTATTCCCCCTGGGACGAATAATTGCGGCGGACAAGATCACCGAAAAATTGGCTAAAGCAGGGCGCCCATAAGAACTCGTGCTGTTAACATCACAAGACATCGCAGAAACTTCATTCACTCCTGAGGAACTGAGATAAGGGGATCCGCAGGCTACCCCCTTATATACCCTTGTTTATGGCATGTCGACTGTGGACAGCTACAAACATATTTATGGGGCACCCCACACCACTCAGTTTGCAGCTAAACATCGTTTCTTTTTGTTTTTATTCTGTCAGTGTTTCACTCCACATGTATTGCTGCATATTGTCAAAGTTACCCTATTATTTTAGTGGAAGTTCACGAAGACGACAAACGTTTATTAATCTCGCGTTCACCTCAGGAGCCTATAAAAAATAATAGGCGCAGTTGTGCGTTTTCTTTCACACATTTTGCAGTGTAAAGCATCATTTGAAACGAAACGCCCGACCTCATACTGAGGAGTGGACAATATGTAGATTAGAAACTAAACAACCTCGTCGGCATATTTTGTCAGAAACTGACAAGCACGTAAACACGAAAATTCACCGCACTGACATTTTATTTCCGTGTCCGACCAGCGAAGCATTAAGGGGCAGCCCTGGCAACCCCGAGTCTACGTCGGAGCCACTGCGCTTGTGAAGGCAGATAATCAGCAAAACTTTCTGATATTATGTGATGCCTAATTCTGTCCACCGTGGCACTCGGCTGCTGACCCGAAGGTTGCGTGTTCGATACCAGCTGCAGCGGTTGCATTTTGTTGAAGGCGAAATGGCAAAGGTTCAGGCAGTGTGCAATATGAGGGCACGTTAAAAAACACCAGATGGTCGAAATTTCCGGTGCCGTCCCTTATGACCATATCGTGATTTCGCACGATTGTAGATATGTTTATCCGTATATATGATTGCAGATATAGTTATAATTAGGATATGAAAGATATGAATATAATATGATATGAAAATTCCGGATATAATTATAATTGTTGTAGAGAGTTTTCATTAAAGGTGACGAAAGGCACAGAAAACTATAGTCTTAAATATCGAGTTTGCTTCTTTAAAGTTTTCAGTCAGAGCACCATGCACATTTTCACAACTTTTTCGGTACATACCGGTACATACCGGATACCTGCCTACGGACACCCATTTTGCCTCGGCTTATCACTACAACATGATATTTTCTTCATAATAATAGGATATTTTCACCTGATGAATGTTTCGGAAGAGCTGCTGTGCGAGATTTTCACGGTCAGCCGTACGTTTCACGTTCAATTTAAAGCAGAGCGCGTATCTCGATATGGTCAAATATTGTCACTTCTTGTTTAACTGAACGCAATAGACCAAATAGATTACTCCAGTATCGTTTATTATACACGAGAAGACGCTTCGTTTAAGCCTTACAAACGGTCCCCCTCATGTAATGCATACATCTCGCTATTTCGTTTTCTTCGCCATTATTCTTCGCCTTTTTCTTCGCCGCAAGTTATTCATTACCAGGCATTATACACTGCCTGGTAATGAATAACTTGCTTTGCTACTAATTAGCGTGAGCCTCCTAACCGTCACATGATATCCTGCTCCCAGGTAAGCTCAGAAATGCATTTGCTTATACGTGAGCGTGCTTCATTCCTTTTTACATACACGTATACAAAACGACGGAACGGGACGCCCAGTTCAAGTCAAGCAAAGACTGCGAAACATTGAAACCATAAGAGAAAGATGCAAAGTCGTAAAGTGAGAACGAGGTGTCATTTGTTTCTTGCTGTTTTCCCAGCTCATTTCGTTGAACGAAATGCTCGCGTGTGCACCCCATTTCTTCGTTCAAGCAAGCCGAGCGCGATCTCTCATTTAACTGCGTCTCGCGCATTTATTGAGTCGTAAAAAACAGGCCGCAGCTCTATTTCGCCGTCTTGAAAAAAAAAAGAGGCAGTAGCTATAAATTACGTCATATTGGCAGCACTTGAAAAAAGCGGGCGCCGCGTGCGGTCTTTTTTTATTTATTTATTGCATTATTTAGAACGAAAATGAAATTCTCCCAGGGGACATGACAAAAGGCAAACGTTGCCTTACTGTGCCGTGCCACCCACAGCAGCAGCAGAAAGACAACATTTGCGAATATAAAAGCATACACAAAAATCAAACACTACACTCGTTTTATACTTGTCTAGCGTATATGGAAGCGAGCTGGCGTTTCTTTCGCATCAATTATGCGAGCTAACGAGAAATTCTTCATTTCTATTCTAATGAGTTTCCTCCTATGTGAAGCGTCTTGATCGTTCTATTTCAAACATATAAACTTCGTATGTTCCCGAAGAAAGATTGGCAGCCATCGTTATGGATCACCGCAACTAAACACTTCGTTTAGCAAAAAGTTTAGTGATACAAAATAAAGAAACCAAACAAATAGTGTCTACCGCTAACTTCAGGCTAAAAAAACATTGTGACAGTGTTCGCTAGCTTGTTATACAATATGTGAAGTAAGGCTCCCTGATTATAAGAGAATGAAGTAGTGAGCAAAGTACGCGACTTCTTCAGACGAAGACATGTCCGAATGGAACGACATGGAGATGCGCTGCTTCCCCGCTTGTTCCTGTCTGAATAATTCGCGCTGCTTCTTTATTGCTGCAGTAAGCCCACAAATTACAAACTGTTGCGTATATCGAACTTTTGAAAAAAAACACCCCTGAATACATTTTTGATGGTTTATTTATCGAATTGCCTTTATAAATAACCTTTCTGAGGACACATTCATATTCGATGCAACTCAGTTTGACTGTATGCATAACCATCTAGCCCATAGTTTGACTTTACCGAGAGAACGAACAATGAGGTTCACACAGCCTCACTTATAATGTCACATTTGAAATCAGGAAGAGCGTATACTTTTCACGGCGAGCCAACAATCGTCTCTGTGTAGGAGTCGAGCAAGACACACCCAAGCCACCTCGACATAAATCGAAACCATTACAGAGAATAAGCGCTGAAGCCCCAGTATAAAGTATCAGTGAAATAGCAGTCATGGAATGCCTACAGATGAGTTAGAGGATGCTCTAAAAGTAAGTACTTCTTGCGACAACAGGGACGTGCTCTACGTATTGGGGTCTAGACAGCTCCATGGGTGGTATACAGACGAAACTGTACGAAGCGGTAGACGATATTTTCCATTTGCTGCTGAAAGCAAGGAACGCGACTGAATGCTAAAGTACAACTCCAGCCAGTCAGAAATAAATCACAATGAGGAGAAATTCTAGACGCCTAAAACACTACAAGAAGAGCGAAGAAGCACAGAGCGTTGGGTCGGGTTTGGTTTACATTGGCCAATCTGGTAGGTGTTTGGAAGTCAGAGTTAGGAAACATGAACTGCCACTACGAAATAGTCCAGCAGCACATTTGCTTGCACGCTGCAATTTCTACTCTTGTGAGTCGAGGTTTTCAAGCGCTTCTGTTCTTGCCAAGAGCTCAGATGCTCTGGCCCGGGAAATAATGGAAGCGTTTCGGATAAAGAAGGAAGGCGACTTGTGTATAAGTGACGCATCAGTGGTTTTGCGCACGTCGGAGTTCCAATCTTGCTCTTTATTGCTTGACTATATATGCCTGTTCTTGACTAGATATTCGTGAATATGCCTTGACAAGATATTCCTGTTTTTTTCATGTGTTGTGATCACGTGAGGGAGTGCTGTTCGCGCATTCGTGGTGCGTCCTATGTATTTTCTGCGTTTCTTCTGCGAATAAATCAGTTGCGATTGACGCCTTTTCTCTGTGCTTCTTTGTTCTTCATGTGACGTTTTAGGCGTCTAGATTTTTCTCTCATTAGGATGTACCAACTATAGCCCAGCAACAAATTCTACTGAGAAATAGACCAGCCGGGCAGGTATGTCTTCCGTAATATTTCATAATACACTATCAGGTCTAAAACAGCTACAAAATCATTTATCACGTTAGAAGTCGAACCATATATATTACCGAGCTGACGTGCTGGCGGATAAAACTCGCACAATGTAAGTGTGAGAGCTTATACATACACGCGATTTTCACTTCAGTTTTGTTGATTGAAAGATGGCGTGACGAGTCTCCCCATTCAGTTGCCAAAGTATTGCCCTGTTGATATCAGTATTCTTCTTTGTGAACAATAGCTTTTGCCAAGACGCCATGCCCTCTCCGAATCACTGGCCCACGGAGCTTAGTAGCTACACTGTGTTGTGTGTACGAGGACGTTAAATTAACTCCCATTTGTGGCGGCCGCACTTCGATTGACGCAAGACGAAATAGAAATCCCGTGTATATATATTTAGATGAACTTTGTATACGAAAATAGGAAAGTCTAAAAACACGATTGATTTTTGCGATGTGCGCTGCTGGCTTCGAGAAAGCCCATAGACCGCCCAACGTTCAAATATCTCGGTCGTTATACAATCCCGAATGTTCTTGGAAAGTGGGTGTAAGGAATATAAAACATTATTCCTTTGAACGTGGTCCGTGAGATACGAGCTAAATGGAGCGATAATTGATGGTAGCCAATTTTTCTTTCATTCACGAGTAAATGACTGCACCCACTTGCAATATAGTCAGATGGTATTATTATAAAGCCAATTGGGAAACGTTTACGGAGACATCTGCTGCATCTGGCAATGTAGTTTTACTGTGAGTCAACCATTCTCGCGTGTAACTGGAAGAATAACTGATGAAAATACACTGTGCATAAATGTTCGCACCAAATAGGAAAGAGAGCTTCACAGGAATAACTGATTGGAATTGGCATCACGTGTGGGGAAGCTTAGCCTTCGTCGTTATCCCTCGGAGATATTCTTTATGTTTGAAGGATACTCGCGCTGTAGGGTCACATCATATCATCATCAGTGCGAGGACAACTTCTGCTTGGATACGCATATGTAGCACTTCTCTGGAGAAGTATGTTATTTTGTTAGATTAAATGCTCCCGGGATTCGAGTAAGAAACGACCTTTTAGAGCAGAGAAGCATTCAAAAACGTCCTCATTGTGCGGGCGACCTCAAGGATTATGGTAGACGGTCGCTTCACACTTGCAGTATTCACTTTTCACATGGACCAACAAGCCAGCCAGCTTGGTGCTTTAACATATCGTTATCCTAGGTTTCCGGTAATGATATCGGTTGGAGATTCAAGGCACATCTGTAATTCAATTACGCGAATATTTAAGGAACACGCATATGTTACTCTGTGTATGTTCACGTTAATCATCAACAAATGACGTTTGCGCCTAGCATGCTGAATGTTCACAACTCCCAGTTCAAGTGCACCCAATGTGAATGTGCAAAAAAAAAGAAGATAATATTGGGTGCATCCGAGAGACTGACAAAGTTTTTGAAATGATCCTGCGGCACTCACCTGTAAAAAAACTTCCTCGGCACTGAACGGGCGCAAACCAACTGGTCACGGAGAGAGTATGAACCGGCTGTGGCGATTCAGATGGTCGAGCACAATGTCGTTGAAGTTGCAAAGAATCGAGATGAGGTCTCACGAAAAAATAAAAACGAAAGGTGTTAAGCTAAGCCTGCTCGCGCACAGGAGACGACAGTCACGGATACACACACGTGCACACCAACACCGACGCACACACACGCACAAAGCCCGGAGATGCCCGCTGAACGAAGTCACACGGCCAAATGTCGAAGCGGCAACGCGACGAGACTATATGGCGCTGCGCATGGCGTAAAAAACGTGTGCGTTCCGCAGCGGCTTGGTCTTCGTCGTCGGTCGTCGTCGTAAAGGGAATCGCTCAAATCGATTTCGCACTCTTCCTCGACTCTCACTTCACTTTCACCCTCACAACTCCTACCGAACCTCCTGTTTTCACTTCATCTCTCCTCCTCCCCCTCCCTTTTTTTTTCAATGTCCCGTTAAGTCGGAGGACTTTCTCTCTTTTCAGTCTCGCAAGATACGCAAAGACACGTGCCGAATCCGCTTCCACCCCGCTCTCTCTTTCTCCACTGCCTGTGTCTCTCTCCATTCATCAGGTAACGGAACACGCCTCCTTACAGAGCATGGCACCCCCCCCCCCTCCTCCTCCTCCTCCCGACCCAGACTACAGCCGCAAATGCGGGCCGCCGACCGCCGCTGCCGTTTCACTCGCGCACTTTCACTTTCCGGAACGCGGCGAAAACAACAAATAAACAACAGCCAGAGAAGCAAAGGGAAACGACTGGATGGAGGGGAAAACAAGCGCGGAAAGAATTCGTCGACCTCGAAAATTGTAACAGCGGCGTCAGCACTTGTTGTGATGTTATGTCGCAGCGTGCTCTCTCCTCCTCATGATCATCATCACCACAGTTCTGTTATGATTGATTTGTGGGGTTTAACGTCCCAAAACCACCATATGATTATGAGAGACGCCGTAGTGAAGGGCTCCGGAAATTTCGACCACCTGGGGTTCTTTAACGTGACCACCACAGTTCTGTACCGCCCCACTAACGTCACGTCAGTGTTCTCGCGTTCCCTCTTTCTTTTTCTAGCTTTCGTCGTAAAGAGCAAACTAAGACAGCGTAGGGTAATTTTCCGCTTCTTTCTTGTCACTTGCTTCTCCTTCTATCGTTGCGAAAGAAAGCGGCGTACGAGTGCATGGATGAAAACCGGAGAGAGAAGCCGTGGACGCGGACAGGAGGGGAGGGGGAGAGGGGGTACCCTATCGCGGCGGTCCCAACTTTCGTCAGCGTCGCTTGTTGCAATGTTGACAGCGTCAGTCCCCATGACGACGAGAAACACGCCGCCACGACGAGCCAATGGGAACGGCCGCTCGCGGTCGCTTGTAGAAATGGCGCCCATTTTCCCACGCGCACGAAAGACAGTACGCAAAAAGGAGGGCAACGCAACCTTTATTTCTCGTGTTTTGTCCGGTAACGCATGTGAACGCGAAGGGGGGAAACAAATGTGTGCGCCTCTTTTAACTCGGTTTCGCGGTATAGTGTTCTTTCCGTGGACAGGAAACTTGAGCGAGCGTTCGAAGCTTCTCCGAAATGCCTGAATGACCGGTGCCCTCGCGAGCCCGTTCGAATATGCAAACATTCGCTCTCTTGCTAGCGTCTCCCTTTATTTCTCTCCCTCTCTCTTTCCCTCTCACAACATTTCGATCGTTCGCAGGTCACAAAAAAGACTGTGTCGTGGTCTCAGCGCCGGACTAAGCTGCATTTGTTCTTTACTTCTGATCCGAAATTCCGGTGAACCCGAAGTCGATAACGATAATTGTGGACTGCACCATACTGAGAGCAATAGGTGCGTCTACAGCTATACTCACGATCGATATTTATGATCGATTTCAGTGTCAATGCTTAAGGACGCTTAGAGTTTCTGAGAAGTCTCATGCTAAGTCGCCCCGACGCGTTGTTCTAGTGGCTAAGGTACTCGGCTGCTGACCCGCAGGGCGCGGGTTCGAATCCCGGCTGCGGCGGCTGCATTTCCGATGGAGGCGGAAATGTTGTAGGCCCGTGTGCTCAGATTTGGGTGCACGTTAAAGAACCCCAGGTGGTCGAAATTTCCGGAGCCCTCCCCTACGGCGTCTCTCATAATCATATCGTGGTTTTGGTACGTTAAACCCCACAAATCAATCAATCACGCTAAGTATTTGTGCTTGATTTTCTCAGTGACATTGCCTTGTTCTCTGTTACCCGAATCGGCCATTCAGGCGTCAAGATGGCGGGTTCACGCGTTCAAAGGTCGTGGGTTCCATTTCACTCGCATTTAGATGGAGGCGGAATCTTAGCGGCCCGTTAACTGTGTGATGTAAGTATGTAAGTGCACGTTAAAGGACAATGGCTGGTCAGAATTCCCGCAGCCCTCCACTAAGTCATGCGTTCTAATTATATCGTGGCTTTAACACGTAAAACCCCACATATTATCAGTGTTTGATTCGTTCTTTTTCGGCTTATTTTGCACCACGGAAAAGCAGTATTTAAAGCAGCATGAGAAACTCCTGGGATGTTCAGTTGCAGCGCACGAGGCTTGAAATTGCTCACTGATTTCTTACTGCCTTGAAATTTCCTCAGTTCAGTGTCTAGGTTTTACAGTTTCCAAGTCATTTCGTAGCCGATATCTGAAGTGTCTGGCATTTCTTGTGTCCGAGCCAAAAGTTATGGTTCCGCGCAAGCATTGAACACAAGGCCGCCTGCGTCGCAAGTAGAAATGAACCATGCTAGTGCTACTTTTTTTTCCCTTTAATACCTGGTTTTGGTAAATCAGACTACACGAAAACAACCATGTGAATAAAAACGCACAAAGTACGGTGTACTACATTTGATGAATGTATATTCAATCAGCATGTGCGCTTGAAACTGTTCCAACAAACACAATAATGAAAACTATATGAATATCGAAAATGGAAACATGAAATATTACCTGACAGAGGAGTTGAAAGCCGCCAAATGTCAGACCATGTGAAGTGGGGAAAGAGTGGGCCATGGGGCGTAGACAAAAAGTTTTTTCGGGGGGGGGGGGGGTCATACCGACACAACTTGGGGGGGGGGGGGCACAGGCATCAGCGTTTTTTTTTGTGTGTGTGTGTGGCGTACTATCAGCGGTAGTATGAGCAGATTGCGTACAGGTACTCATATATCAAAGTCATGAGACTCCCCCTCTCCCCATTGGTTTACTTGGGAAGAGAGTTAGTAAAAGTAAAGTAATCGTAGTAAATACAGTAAGCGACACATAATTAATTGATTGATATGTGGGGTTTAACGTCCCGAAACCCCCATATGAATATGAGAGACGAGGTAGTGGAGGGCTCCGTAAATTTCGACCACCTGGAGTTCTTTCAACGTACACCCAAATGTGAGCACATGGGCCAACAGCAATTTCGCCTCCATCAAAAATGCAGCCACAGCAGCCGGGATTCAATCCCGCGACCTGCGGGTCAGCAGTCGAGTACCTTAGCCACTAGACCAGCGCATCGGGTAAAAACGACAGATGGAGTGACCATTTGGAACAAGGGCCTCTTGTCGCAGCATTGAACGAACTAGCTTTAGAAAACACATCATTGTGATGGCCCGCCAGTTCGGAGAAGCCATCCTTAATCGTTAATCTCTGTAAAGCGTAGATTGCGTAGTCCTCGTCGTGGCGAAGTGCGTTTCACAAGTCAAAGACGATTCCGCGTACAACGAGGAATAAGAGGTATACAGAGGATGTTTTTGTACATTCATTATTACATTTCGATCTCGAGAACTTTGCCGAGCGAATCATTTCTTACTGTCGATGTTTGTGACTGCATGCCTATGGGCATGATTTTTACGTTAAGCTCTCGATATGTCAAGCAGCCCTGGCGCAGTGATGGCTTATAGTCACCTTTTTTTTTTACTTTACTACACGCAACCAAGCATTGTTGCGATACGCAATAGGTTTTTTTTTGTAAGTTGTGCTGAAGATTGCCAACAGAATTTCGCCCGCGTTATTTTTTGGGCAGCTTTTCTTGCAACGTTGGGTGAAATCAGAGTTCCACTGTGACTTTCGGTAGAATTGAATTACACCAATCGCAGAGGTTATATCGGGCAATCGGCACGGGCAAGGTAATCATTACTGATAAGTATCCTGTTGATCTCAATCGAAAACGCACCTGAGACCAGACTATAGCCGATTCACATAGAAATAGCTTGCGCGCTGTGTATAAGCGCCAGAAAAGTTATTAAGTGCAAAGACACGTAATGTTCTCGTGGTTTTTTTTTTTCGTTGTTCGTTGGTCTGCTCCGTGAAACTATTGCTTTGCGGCAAGATGTCTTCCGTTTTTTTTTTTTTTGCAAGCGTGCAGCCACCATTTCTTTTTACGTCAACAGATTCCAAACTGTACAGAATATTTCACCGCGTGGTACAAATATGCTACATATACACCGTTTTAACTATAGTAAGAGCATTCATGTGTGCAACACTTACGTTTGCGCAAACAGGAGCAGCCTAGTACCGCGCAAAATCTCGAGTGATCGGTTTACTAGTAATAAAGGAGGGGACTCTAATCTTTTTCAGAGCATAGTGAACCATAATCTATTTCTCAAAACGCGTGAACTCAGACGAGAACTGCCAGCGCATGCAAAACGAGTTTGCTTATACGCTGTACTGTGCACCATCCGTGCCTGTTGCTTGTCTTTTTCAGGCATTCTGATGCGAGTCGCTGGAGCTTTACTGCTGGCCTGACGCGTTCATTCACGTTTGTGGTAAGGAATCATGGCGCAGCAGAACCTACCAGTCTTCTGTAGGGGCGCACTCACAAACGCGAGCCGTTTTGCGCAAAGTGGGAGGTACTGGGCAAGCGCGACCTTACAGGCACCTGCAGGGATGGGGATGAAACGTATACCGGCGAATATTTCCACCAGGGAAGAATGCCCGAACTTGCTGAGCACGCTGCTTCCTATGGCAATGCAAAGTCACCCCTTTGAAACACGCTCTCTGGACGTATTTTGGTAAGTAGTTTGTGTTCTGTGTCAATCAGCAATTTTCTGGACTCGATGGCCGCGCCTAAACGCTGTAATGTAACGCTTGATGATTATTTCTCGAAATATGACGCTTGCCTCATTGCACCCTACACAACTGGCGAAAAGGTTACAGCACCCGAAGAAACTGCGCCCATGCACTGCACTGCCCGAATACAAGTATGCCCAAAGAACTCATGAAAACCGGTCGCAGCATGTCGCATGCATGGAAACCACGATTCTTGACAACGACATTGGTCTTTACGTCAGGAGTTGCAGGATGACTAGACTAGACGGTGTTTGCTAACGACGCCGTAGAAACCGGGCGCTACACCTTTCCCTTAGTCAGTAAGCGCTAGCTGAAGTTCCAACCTCTCTGGTTAAAAATGTTGGCCTGGCTGGTGTGTTCTAAATATCGGGAGGGAGCAAGACATGCGCGCTTCTTGGAAAAGAAAGTTAAGGCATGGGGTTAAAACATAATTTACCTCCACCTCGCAACGTTGTGCCAATTTTAAAGTGGCATATCAACCTTCCTCATTCGTGCTTCGCATATCATCGATTCCCACTGTACGTGAAATCTGCTTTTTTTTGGGGGGGGGGGGGGGGGGAGCTCTTTATAGCGGCACCCGTTCGTCCCTCGTAGTCGTAGTAGTAGTCGTAGTGTGTAACCAGTCTTACATTTTGACCTCCAAGGTGGTGCAGGTGAGAGATTTCTTCTGTGTGCTGTTGAACAACAACAAAAAAATCGCAGCATGCGCGTTATGTAAAAGCCGAATTCTCCTGTCTCTCATTCCCCCTTAGCAGCTATTGGCATGTACATTGAGCACTATCTGACAAGAAAGGGTTGCTACCTTATACTCGCTGGGCATAACCTCCTTGGTTTTAGAAAGGTTTAGCGAGCGTTGGGCCGCAGTGCCATGAATACAGTGAACTAGTATATACCATGAACTCGAGGTGGTTAAAGGTGGGAAGTAGACCCGAAGCGCAAGCGGTTAGAAAGTGTGCGTGTGCCACCTCTCGTTTAGTCCTTGGAATGTCTGCTGGATGGCGGTGTTTCTATATGGGGAATATATGATGAAAAGATGCGAGATGGTGGTACTTGGAGCGTTGAATAGATGGACGAGCGGACACACAGGCAGATGCACGGACGGACGCACGGATTGCTGCACGGACGAGTGGAGGCATGGACGGACGCAGGGGCGGATGCATGGACGGATGCAGGGACGGACGCATGGATGGACGTGCGGACGCACGAACAGACGCTTGCACGAACGGGCAGATGGACGCACGGGTGGCCACACAGACGCACGCATGGACGGACGGAAGCAAGAACGAATGGACGGGCGGATGCTTCGCCCCACTCTCCATCACTCACTCTGTGGATATGCTGCCATTTTTTTTTTTTTTTACTAGCAGACGCTGCCTGCGTCGCCCTTGCGAGGCGAGTGAGGGGGAGGGCTGCGCCAGCTTGCCGGGTGTCTTTTTGGGCCGGCAGGAGACGCGAGCCTGCGCAGTGTGCGTGTGGACGACGTCTCCGCCGACGCCGAAGCGTGACATGTGCGACAAATAAACGCCCCGCATTCGAAATGGTTTAGACTTCGTGTGTTTAAGAATAAGTATTTAACGAATTAGAGTGCTCGGTACTCTACTATGGGAGAGCATAAATCCTTCCCGAGTGCCTCGCATGAACTTCTTTGGAAAACGCCTCAGGCTTCGAAGGTCTGTTAAGAAAAGTGGTTAACGATGTAGAGTACTTGATACTCCATATGAGAGAGCTAAAATCCGTCCCGTAGGCCACACGTTTGATGAGGCTGTGTTTTTACGAACGCCACGAACTGTTTGGAAAAAATTTTTAACGATTTCGAGTACTTCGTACTCAGCTATGGGAGAGCACCGAAAACTCGCAACTACTAAAGCAGAGGAGGTTACGCTCGGCGAGTCGGGCATAAGATCCTTTTGATCTGTCTGTTTGATTCACACCACACACTGTGCGTGTTAAGAAAAAGGGGGTAAGGATTCAGAGTACTAGGTACTCTACTATGGGAGAGCATAAAGCCGTCCCGCGGGCCTCAAACAGACACTGACGCCGTCCCGAAAACACCACAAATAAGGACTACAATGGACTCATATTCCATCCATTTCACCTTCCCACGTTTACACTTGTGAATATTGTCACACAGATACAGGTATGTGTTGCTGGTTTTATGAAGCAATATTGAGCGTTCAGACAAATTTCGTAAAGTGATCGGGCGTAAGTACACAGCCAGAAGAAAATATTGTACTGTGAAAGGATAAAATTTTATTCTCTGGTGTGCCTAGCGCTTACACTGAAGAGAGAAAGCACCTTCGCTACGCACGAAAACCATCCGGTGCCACTGTCTTGCCGAAGTGAAGAGCATACGAATCGTAATCTTGTCGGGGGAGGTTAGAATTTTTCACATACATACATACATACATATATATATATATATATATATATATATATATATATATATATATATATATATATATATATATATATATATATAGGCTGCTGGCCTGACGCCGTAAAAAATTTTGAAGTAGCGGTGATAAAGTGGATGAATCATTAAGAGGTTAATCGATAAAAAGTGCATGGTTAACTGAATAATTGAATATAAAAGTCTTCTTTCAAATAATCTAATTAATCAATTGAAACACAGTGATTACTCGTTTACGGAGTCATGTTTCAATAGATAATTGTCGTGACTAAAAGAAGTCACAGCTTTGCCGCAAAGGGGAAATAATAAACGCGATAGCAACAAACTGGAAGGTCGAGCGTAGAATAGCAAGCAGATCGGAACATGCCCCGCGTTTTTCACGCACAAATGACGCACGAAACGTACTCACAGGCACAGATGAACGCGAATAGACGTCTCAGTCATTACTTCGCTGTGTCTGAAAAGCGCACCCCTTTTCGCAAACGGAGGTTGTGCAACGATTGCTCACCTTTGTGCGCCGGGTAACTACAACAGAATCGTTCCCACGAAACCCAAAGACCAGCTAAGACGTACGATTCTCCCCACTGCAAGGTAAGGGCACGCGATCGAGCGTACACCACCTTATTCCCTATGTGGGCCAAAGTACGCGTGCGAGACGTGCGCTGCGCCATCTTGCTGATAATGCTGAAAACACGATAGCCCCTCCACCCTGAGATGCCCGCTAACAGCGCAAGTGGTATAGATATGAATAGCTTGCCGTTTGAACGTTGAAGGAGGTACCCTTTGGTGGCTCAGTGGTTAAGGCCTTGCCTGCACGACACGGAGGTCCTACGTTCGATATCGCGCGCCGGAGTCTTTTTTAATGCGGTAGTGTTAGAGAGTTCGTGTTGCATAAATTCCGCCGTCAACGTCGGCCCCGTTAATTGTGAGCGAAAAATTGAGAAAGAAACAAATAAAGTGAAAAATGAAATTTTCAGTCCCGTTAAGGATCAAACCCGGGCCGGGCCGTTCAGGTGGCAAATGATGTCCTACCTCAAAACTGCAATGTTGCTTGCAGATGCCTCGGGAAAAAGCACTACATAAATGCCATGTAGTGGAAGGACTATCCTTAACGCGTTTTGTTCGACAGGTGTCACGACGAAAAGGAGCCCATTCGGCGATTTGTAGGCGATTTGTAGGCGCTTTTCGGAGACCATCAAACTACGTCGGAAAATGCCGGGATAGTGCATGCATCGCCGCTAAAATCACACAGGAACTTTTAAACAGCTCTAAAATTGGACAACTACGCCCATTTAGCTGAAAACATATCATGGATTTCCAGAGGCGTTGATCAAGCCAACGGAAAATGCTAGATATCGTGTTGCCATCTGTGATGCATTGTGAGACTTTTTATCGCCTCCAAATTGGCGAGCGCGTGGCGTATATCTGGGTGGGCACGCGACTCTTGCTACAAAAAAAAACTGTATGTACCATTCACGCGTGTGTGCATGTGTGTGTGCCTGCAGGTGCCATCCGTGACACATTGTGAGAAACGTGTCTCGACTACAGGAGAGCGCTGTTCTAGAAGAGGGAAGTGGCCACACTGCACAGTCACTGCATTACTATAGATACGTCACGCTTGTGCGCATGCGCGTTTCTGTGGGTGTGTGTGTGTAGCAAAACATATTATTAAGTATGCACTTAGCAATTGGAGGGCGCACTATAGGGGCCGGATTTCGCAATCACGTTCAACTCTTAAAGGCGACGCTTAAGGGTTCCGCAATTTTTCTGGGATTTTTTTCTTTCTTGCGTTTTCATATATATATCGATACGTAAACATATACGGTGCATGATATCGACGCTGACGTCCACGTCGACGCCGGCGGCGAAATCTAGCCGAGAGTGTCCATGTAATGGCTATCGCAATAACACACTGTTGAGAATCTCGTTCTCAAAGGCACCAATCCGCCTGTTCAGTTAAGTTATCAGTAATACCCGTGACACACGGGCAAAAGTAAAGTAGTTTGAAGTAAACCCCTTTTGTCGCCTAAGGGGACCATTTGCAGAAAGGAGTGGCGCTGATGACACACGGCACCGGACTACTGCTTTAGGCGGTGCCTCCAAAGAACGCTGCAGAAAAAATGGCGCTGTTTGTGGAAGCAGCAAGATTGGAAATATTAAAAAGAATCTGCGCATGTACATCACATTCAGCGACGCAGGAGCATAAAACCGTTTTTTTTATTGTCTGGTGGCTTATAATGCGCATACCTGTAATTTTATTTCGCTTTTTTTTTTGCGTTTTTCGCAGCAACTTCAGTTCGTCTGGCAACTATGAACAGTCGGTGTGTTGCTGTTTTTGTGTTTTGTCGTGCTTTTTACATGGCTGCGTCCAGCTGGGTCAGTGACGGCGTGCCGCGTTTCATCGTGGTCCTGCGATGTCTCATCGCAGAGACAGAGATAAAGCAACAGTTGAGGTGGGCCTGACTCTTGTCGCCCTCGGCTCCATCGAAGATGAGCTAAACGCTGTGAAGGCAATTTTGCTGTGAATTTGCGCCCGTGTACGGGGAATACCGGCGTCGGTGAGGCTCTCGGCAATCGCCTGGTACACTCCACCGTTGTGCTTTTACCCTTGCAAGGCGTCCAAATGGTCCTCCCATAGCTTTATCAGCGCCCAGGTCTCCTTTTCAGTCCACTGGACGCGCGGTTTTTTCTTCACCGACTGAGCCGACTTCACTGTTACAAGATACTACGTCACCGACACAGCAACTGCCGCTGCCAACCCTAACATGATCGCGCTAGTGACGTAATGCAGGTGTTTGAGAGTATGGACAGACTATAGCCCTTCACTTTTCAACAAATCGCACTGCTGCTGAAAATGAAAACATTTTCTCAGCGCAAAAAAATACTGACAGGGCACCGCAGTGTTGCGACACGTTTTCTTCTATTGATAAATTATGCACACTGTATGCGCGAGTACTCCCTTCCTGCCAGAAAAGTAGATGCGGGATCTGCTTTTGCGAAAAGGATCTTTGCCGGAAAGGAGTTACTCCTTTGTCGTGTGTCACTGCGCCCGAACGCCTTTCCGAAAGATGTCCCCTTGTCTAAAGGACTTCAGGGTGCCCGTGTGTCAGGGGCATAACTCACTACTTATCCAAGAGCCTTAAGGGAACTTATCTTGAAAACCTAGTCGCTTTTCAATGACACAAGCGATTCTTATGTTTCAAAAGAATGATTAGTAGGTGGTTGGTATTCGTTCAAAAACGCTTGGTCCCCGTCGCAGAACCCCTTCAGTTGTCTCGGTGTTCTAAGCGCTTTGGCTGCATGCATTGAACGAAAGCAGCAAGGAGGTGCGTCAACGTTCAACAGAGAAGTTAGTCGTTTTACGCACATTTCAAAGGTGTGAGTGCATCGACTATAGTTGCACACTTTGTGACCGTTTCCTCTCCGTGCTGTCTGATCATGTTTCATCGCACAAAACTCAGCTCTCCTGGCCTTTGATAGACTATCGAGTCTCTTCGCCTGCTGTGTCTATGGCAATTTCAGGGGGTATTTTATTTTAACTCTCCCGTCTGGCATGGTATATGACTGGTTACAGCGCTCGGCTGCAGACGCGAATGTCACGAGGCTCGTACCCGGGTGCGACCGTCACATTTCGATTGAGACAATAGGCTGGAAACTCGGGTACTGTGCGATGTCAGTGCGTGTTAAAGAACAGGCCAGATGGTAAAAATTTCCGGAGTCCACCTATTCTGCGTTCCTCATAATTATATCATGGGTTTGGTACGTAAAATCCCACTTATAACTACTCAACTCAGGTTTTCTTTTTCGAGTTTAACAGCAATGGTGGTCCGAAAATTTCCACATTGTATTATGCATTGTTTATCTGTGAACTGATTCATATTGCCATTATATTTGAATAATTAGCACATATACCATTTCGGTTTACCAATGACTGAAAGAAAATATATCCGAAGGCAGAGAGTGGCCTGAGTACACCCCAACGCCCCAGCTGACTACACTACTCTGTGCAAAACAAGTGAGGCGTTATGATGGCATAAAGACGTTATCCGTATATTGTCACGTGATTGTGACGTGGGACAAAGGAGCAGGCATTGTGTCCGTGACGAAAATTTTCATTTGGCCGAGCTTGTGGCCGAGTAAAAGAAAGTCAGACTGCAGCAGAGCACGCTGTACAGTGATAGCGGTGAACACATGGTCTATTCAAGTAGGTCTCGAAAAGTTCGGGCGAAGAGCGGTTCAGTAGCTAGTACCAGTGACGTCAGCATGGGGAGTTACGGGAGCTGTGATTTGGCGCGACTATACGTGTCGAGGGAACAAACACTAGTAGGGAAAAGTCAAGTTTAATTCAAAGAGAAAGCAATCGATAGGTTTTACAAATGAGATTTGTTTTCCACCACATTAGTATGTATGAACAAAGAAGTTATTATGATTTTTATTACTTTGGGAAAATTTTTTGGTGCCCTATGCCCACGCTATTATTACGCAGTGTAGCCCTTGCATTACATGGAAACGCACGCTCGTAAAATTCGTGTGCTATGACATACCCCTTCGCATGTTTTAAAGTGTCCCGCACTTGTTTGGGTTCTCTGCTGTTCGCGAAATTTCGAAGTGCGTTTTATCGTTGGTGAACGCCTTGAATGCGGTGTCCAACGGGAAGCGGAAGGATGCGGATTGCATTTAACGCCGAGTGCTTTTGTCGGTACCTGCGGAAACGATGTGCTGTGCAAGGATGCAGTAGCAACAAACGTATGCCTGGCAATCCATGTCTTCTATGGGCAAGAAACAAAGGCAGCGGTTCCGAATACAGTGCTCCCTGGACTTTCATTCCTTCCTGCAACCCGGCTTTTTTCTTGAACATGCAGTGCCTACTATTTGCGTTATTGGTGAGCAGATTGCCAGGTTATACATCGCGGTACCATTCGCATGTCGGCACTCGCATACGATAGTGGTAATTTATCGGAGCATTATACAAAAAAAAAATAATAAAACTTAACACAAGGAGCGTCCGCCGACTTTCTTCTGCTTATTGCCACAGTTTGCAGTGGAATAAACTTGAGTTACTGCGACCAATAAATAAAACCAGTTATCGTTATTTTGGCTTGACTAGGCGTCATTTCTTCCTTTTGAAACTTAAGCACACAAGCATTGTGCATGCTAAAGAACCTGCGTATGTGTAAAGCAAATCAGCAACGCGTCAGATAGGACAGCTATACGCCAATGGTTGCTTTAGTCCATCTGCGGTAGACGCCACGAGTGCCAAATAAAAGTGGGAAGAATAAGTTTTCTTGTTAAACCGACACAGCTTGCGTGAACGGTGGTAAACTTTAACATCGCTATCCAGTCATGAGTTTGTGACTTGAAGCGCACTCGTGGAGGACTCGGCGGTGATCGTCTTAGCGTGCGTCCTTAGCGATCAGGGGCCTATATAAAATGTAATTCGGAATCAAATTTCGCGCTAGCGCACACAGATGACGTCACTTCCTTACCAGTTATTCCGTCACATCCGCCTTATTATTTCTTTACTGGAAGTGTCCCCTTGTCACAGAAACGGCGCTAAGCCCCATAAGCAGCTGATCAGCCAGCATTTTCTAAACAGATATATAATATATATATATATATATATATATATATATATATATATATATATATATATATATATATATATATATATATATATATATATATATATATATATATATAGTGGATGAAAAAATAACCAGCCGTGAGCAGGAAGGTCGTAGTTTCCTGCCCACGGCTGGTTATTTTTTCATAAGGGGCTTTGATAATTCATTGTTGTGAAAGCTATATTTCAATCTATATCTCGTATCTTTTGCTATTGTTTTACCTTACTTTAACACTTCCACGCTTCCCCTGAAGACACTGTAGCCTGTCCATCTACTAACTATCTATTTTGCACTTTTTTTCAACCTGTGGTAATTTAGCAAGCAACACAACAAACAGAAATGTTGACTCGGTGCTCTCACGAGGAAGCGGCAAAGCAGCAGGGATTGCATCGATCTAAAAAAATAAATATAGGGAAATATATACAGAAAAAAAAAGGACGCTAAAAGGATTGACGACCCGCAATCAAAAACGCTGTCGTGCACGCCTTTGTTGGAGTACGTGCCCGAGCGAACCACGCGGTTTTCCGGGGGCAGGGCGCTGTCGGCATGCTTCGCCGCGTGCCACTGGGGTCCACCGCGAGCTCTGCTTTCATAGCGTTTTAGGTTTTTCCCATCTTTCATGTCTCCGAAGTTCTTCTGCCTGTGGAGATCCGTGTATACGTACTCTTTCACTGCCGGACTTTCTTTTCAGCCACGCTGATTAGCTTATTCGAAAGTTGAACGCCTGACCAGCCGCAATTAGCCCGAGCACGCCCCACTGCTTCTGACCTCGTACTTCTTTTTA
Organism: Rhipicephalus microplus; assembly: GCF_043290135.1. NCBI lineage: Eukaryota > Metazoa > Arthropoda > Arachnida > Ixodida > Ixodidae > Rhipicephalus > Rhipicephalus microplus. The sequence continues at coordinate 156,764,078 of NC_134701.1, forward strand.
ATTATTTATTGATTTACTTTTTTATTGAGTTCACTAGACAGTAAGATATATGGCTAAAACACGCAGGCAGCAGTCTTTTCAGTATTCCAGCCTAAACGCACTGCGAGCAAGAAAGCTTGCCTCACGCACGCGCAAGTACAAGTCCCATTTCGCATCCACAGCGGTGCATTCCTAAAGTCCGGCTTGACCGCACAAGAGCGGCTATGCATCTCTTGGGAGTGGTGTGATACGCATGCCTGCCGTGTGGTTTTAGAGTTGTTATCTCCTACACTTAATAAAAAATTATATATTGTTAGCGTGATATTCACAGTATTTCACATTCATCTTTTTCGCCTTTATATCACCATCATCCTTCTGTGTGCGTCTTCTTCGTTAGAAGGTTTGGCTGGGTGACTCTGCCTCATAAACGTCGTCGCGACCCCAACGCTACTACTGTCTTGCAATTATTACCTTTAGTTTTCAGCTTTGTACCGTGAGTATGAAATAACGAATTCTGGCAGTGTTTCAAAACGCACCAGTAATGATCTATCTATCTATCTATCTATCTATCTATCTATCTATCTATCTATCTATCTATCTATCTATCTATCTATCTATCTATCTATCTATCTATCTATCTATCTATCTATCTATCTATCTATCTATCTATCTATCTATCTATCTATATGTCTGTCTGTCTGTCTGTCTGTCTGTCTGTCTGTCTGTCTGTCTGTCTGTCTGTCTGTCTGTCTGTCTGTCTGTCTGTCTGTCTGTCTGTCTGTCTGTCTGTCTGTCTGTCTGTCTGTCTGTCCCCCCGCCCATCTACGAACAAGAAGATGCGCTCACGTGCACGCACGCAGAACAACACGCACCCTACCTCAATGTTCGTGTGAGTCACTTGCCTTAACATTCGGCTGAGATGCGCGTTGTGTTGTGTTTGTTTGACAGGCATGAGAAAACTGGTAAATACAGCTTAAAGCGCAATTTCGTATACCTGGAGGTACATGAAAAAACGTCTTATCGGGCGCAGTAACAGCACGTTATGCCTCTACACTCCAACGCGGCAGCTTCCGAAATCCAATGATCACGCGGTCATTCCGCTGTAGACATCGAACGCAGCCGCAGGACGCGTCATCTCCTCGCAATGGTCGATTGCGGGTTGCGTAATTTCAGCGCACCGCTCCTTCCAGCTCGCATGTCTGGGAGAGAAAACACAAACAATGATAACGATAAGACACGCCACAACCAGCAACATTTTGGGGAGACCAACCAGGCGTGCGAGCTGGGCACACCTGGCTGTACACACGAGACGGGCTGCCACCCCAAATCTGGTCGTAAGATCTCTAAGCCTGTATTTCGTCTCACTTGACGATGCGAGAGACGCACAATCGCGAAACATGACGGGGCTACCCACTCTCCAGATATCGCGGATACGAGAAACACGGTCCGAACACCTTGGAACCTTCCGTGTGGGAAGCTGATGCACGAGGAGGACTACGGTGTGCCACAACAGACCGCCATGTACAAGCCCACACGTGCAGCACTAACCAGTTCAGTTATCTTTACTGCCCATGTTCCAGAAGACCATCAAATAGATTACGCAGCGTGGAGACGTCTTCATCTTCACATCTTCTTCGTCTTCTTGCCATCGTATACTTTTATTTCTACGATAGCATTGCGCAGAGGCATTCGCTCGCCGCGTAACCACTCGCTGAAGCTCGTTCGCCATAGGGCGACGCCCCTGCGTAACGAATGGAAAGATTTCCGGCCGGCGACCCGAGACCGAGTTGAGTGGATCATTCTGAGCGCGGGCTGAGGTATGAGGGATATCTCATACAACAAGCAAGAAGAAATTACCTGATCGCAAAACTTTGACCGTATACTTGTTGGTCTTCTCTTTTTTTCCGTTTTTCGCTATAAAAGACCGTGATGAGATAGATGACGGTAGACGAACAGCCTCACCTGCCTGAACGCCACGAAAAGGCAAAAAAAAGTCGATAGCGACTAGCATGGATGTGGTTTCCGACAGTAGTTGTCCCTTGGGAGAATAAGCTTAGAAGATCGATCAAGACGCAGCAAGTAGACACGAGACCCTTCAGATCTGGAACTCTTGGAGAAACACAATGAACGGAGGAGATGCGAGTTATTCAAAGCTATAACTACGCTAAATAAAATGAGTGGAGATTCAAGGGCTTATTTTTTTTCGGTAGACATAATTATATAGGGAACTAAGAGACATTGATGCCAGGAACAGTGTGGGGCACAACATTAGGGGTGAGTGTAATGTAAATGTGAAGAAAGGAAAGAGGACGAAAGGATCAGAGAACAAACACTCTCTCGTTGAAGTGCACATATATACCCCATAAAGTGGAAGGGTGGATGACCGCCGCTGGAGCTCAGTTAGTAGAGTGTCGGACGTGCAATTCGAAGGTCGCAGGTTCGATGCTTGCCAGCAGCAAGTTATCTATTCGTACACTTTTCTTTCTTTACACTTACGTCGTAATCACATCCCCTGTACTTTTCTTGGCGTCATTGTCAGTTAGTTCTGATTGATACCGGAGCTACACTAAAAGTAGTTTAACATAGCTTACACTGGTTTTAGTTGGGCCCGGCTAAGAGGAAATGAGGATCATAATTTTAAAACCTCATTGACGGTGAGCCAGCGTTCAGTTGCACTTCGTTAGTGAAGCCACGGTTTTCGCGTCTGTCGTTGCGCTCGTCACTTTGGCAACGGTAGATTAGTATCGTGTATCTCACTGCGGTTATTTATTACCTAGCGTTAGATCTGGTCAGGAATCACGTTTCGAAAATTTGTCCTTGGACAGTCGCAATGGTTTTCTCTGTTAATGAAAGCGCCGTTTATAAAGATGACAGTTTTTAATGTGATAAACAGCCTTGTTTCACTAACTTCATTACCACTGTTCATTTTGATTTTCATCATTAAAAATTTGGAATAATCGGCTCATTCAGTAATCAAGCATTCCAATTCTAGCAGCAAATATTGAGCGATAACTACCGCATACACTTCGGCCTCTTTGTTACACGGCACAACCAGCAACACTTTTTATCGACGTTCGGCCTTATGTGAAATCACTGAAACACTGGTTGTATCAAAGTCCTCGCGGCAGCGTTCAAATACGACTTTATAAGTGGTGGTGGCGGGGCTAATTAGGACGATACCAAAGACGGAATCATCCGGGCAGGATTAAGCAGTGATTGTATACCGGAGTGCATCCTCTAACGTGAAATGTGTCCCCGCGAATCAGTTAGCCCAATTTCTGGCAGGGCTAAGTGATTTCAGAGGTATACCAAACTAAACGTCGCAAACTATTAGCGATCTTCTGTGAAGACTGCTCAGCACGGTCGTGCGGACGTATTACTTGCATCACGCTGCGCGATCGTCATCTCCTTTCGGAAAAAAAGTGCTTCCGGGTCCACATGTAAACTCTACCTTGCTCCCTTTCTCACATTCAATGCACGGATAAGTGGCATCCCTGACCTCGAGCATCCTTGCGAAGTGCATAGGCCGATTGTGCAGTTACTTTGTAGAAGACTGTGTCTTTGGGTTAGCTAAATGCCCTATAAACACGCGGCCGCCTGAACCGGCGCCTCCAAAAGCAAAATAAATCTGTAACTAATTGATTTTTTAGGAATATGTTCAAATTCAAGCCTACTGCCTTGAAAGTGCTCCGCTGTTGAAGACATCTTCTCTTTCGATCACTGGTAGTAACACAAACATGCGTAGGTATTTTTTGCAGCATAACTTAATTAATTATTAACCACTTACTTTAGGTAGTATACCCATGATTCATGAGCTGCTATAAAATTTTTTCGAATGAATGCAACAGGATAATTGGTTAATGTAGGACATAGCGTATACTAAAGGACAACTTGTTTTCGTTCGGGTCGTCTCTACAGGCTTCAAAGAGCAGGTATACGATGGCGTGACTCCCTGCAGCTCATTAATAGACATTGAGTACACGGCTCAAGCCCAGGAGCCATGCCATTGTTAAACCACTAAAACATGGTGTCCAATGTATATCGGCACTTAAAACAGCGTTCAAGTTCGCACGTGTTCGAGGATGTCATTACACGCTTCAATATTCTTGGCCTCCAAGCTAAGAAATCGACAACATCTGCTGGGGTACGTTACCTTGTGCTCAAGCGCTTGCATGGAATTTGATAAAGCAGGCTTATAAGCCAAAAGCACTGTTCACTTTTGTTTTTTCTGTTTTTGCTTTCATGTTTGTAGAATAATTACATCGCTTGCAAATACCTCATGTGGTATCTTTAGAGACGTCAACACCTACGCACAAATCTCAGTTACCAGGTGTTGTTTCGTACACAGTAGTGGCGACATGCGCAATGGTTTCTTCGGCACGGCAAGTGATGCTCGAAAGTGACGCCGTAGTTGCTTGTGGTGCAGTTGCACCAGCATGGCTAGTGCCCTCTTTCATAGCAATACAATGGAACAATATAACTCATTCTGAATGAGCAACTAAAAAATATTACCGTCAGCATGTTCCTTCTTTTCCAGATTTCTTTTCTTTCTATCTGTCTTTTTTTTTCCTCATACAATTCCAACTAGTTAGTAGTTAGAAACACTTTCCTTTTATTAGCCCACAAAATACGTCACCCTTTTTTACCTCAAAATCCATAGCAACATGCTGAAAGATATGTTAGCTCGTTTCTACAAACAAGTGGTACTGCGCAATAAAGATGTAAACATACAAATGAAGTGTAGGCAGTAGCAATAGACCTCCAGAAACATTTTCCTCCTGTCGCTTCTTTAAAGTTTGCTGACATTCACACTACACCCACGGCGGACGTGGAGCAAGATCCGAACAATTTGTCGAGGCACGAAAACGACAGAAACGTAAAACACGAGTTTAATTGGCGATATAGCCTTTCTTGTGCCAATTTTACGAGAGTCTTCCTAACTGTAATCATGGTCATCATCACGAATGCCTCTTTCTAGCTATCCCAATTTGCGAGAAAAAGCTACTGCGAACGTGAAGTTGCGACGACGATAGGATGTTGAGAAGGGGGGGGGGGTGCATTTCCCGTGAGTTCACATGATCACATTGTCATTCAGTGTTTCCTTTTTGTACTCTCGTTCATGCTGCGTTGCTCACATATAGTGAATTTCCAGTTCACAGTTCTTGCATAATGAATGCATTTATGGGCACCAAGCATCACGGACAGTTTTGCCGTTGTTGATGAAACACTGCCCAGGGAACATGTATATTTACAATACAACTCGACCGCGCTTTAAGAAACGAAGTCGGTGGTTATAGGTTAGGTTAGCCAGATAAAGGTATCGAAAAGTTTACATCGACGATACACGTGATTACATTCGCACGAAGCTGAATTAATGCCCGAGGTTCAATTGCCATCGCTAGATATAACGCAAATAACAAGTCGCGCATACCCAAATGGAAAGACTACACCCAATAGAGTTACTCACAACACTTAAGCCTACGTTTCACGCACAACAATGCTGCACAGAAAATGTTTCGAGCGAAAAGAATCTGTTGTACAATAGCATAACCCTAAGTAGAGACGCAGGAAAAGTTAGGATCATTTGTATATATTGTTTTATGCGTTGAGAATCAATAAAAAGGCACTGTACCTTGTGGGACGTCTTAGAAAGAGCACTCGAATATAACGAATGTCCAAGTCATTTCCAGCGATGGCAACCGCAGCTACGCAGGGCTCTCAGGAACCTGCAGTGCGATAGTAAAATTGTATATATCACATATCTTAAACACTCAAAGGGCAGTCATTGTATCTTGCATGAAACATCACATGATCATAAGATGTATTAGACTAGGCAAACCAACAGGCCTTACTGAACGGCATTAGAGACAATGGATCATGGCGAGAAAGCAATCATATATACACAAGTTATGAAATGTTATTCTCCCCGCGAAGACAAAAACGCCAATAAAACTGTTCATGAGCTTATGTAATTTAAGAGCTTATGAGAAATCGACAATATTCAGCGTTTTGAAGGTCTTTTCCGCCTGCTGAAACTTCAATACTGTTCCATTTCTCATGAACTGTGTGGGCTCTGTTGAATCTTTTTTAAATAACCGAATAAATTGCTAGTGATGACGTCACTGAAACCGCCATATTTGTGCACTAGCGTGATGACATGCGAAGCTTGAATCCTCACGTTATTGTTATCCCTTCGGCGCACGCAGATTCTTTCTTTACACTAACGCACCCAAACCGATAACGTCCCACCCGGCCACGTCGTTATCATAGCGATGCAGATAAACTGCGACGTTATCATAGCCACTATGTAGGAGAACCAGTACTTCAAAAAGCTTAATCGATGACATCACATGCCAGGTATCAATATTTTTCAATCTGTAAATTTATGGGAAAAAGTTCTGCAGAGAACTAACTTCTTAGAAAGTCTGTAAGTTGGACCTATAGGTCTTCGGACATTCTTTCATAATCCCGTCTCTCTTTCTCTTCCTCTCAGTCTTCCTCGTAGAATCATGCCTAGGCGTTTAATGAACGCGAGCCCGAAAGAAATTTAGCTCGCTACATCAACCTTTCCCTGCATCTTTATCTCTCTCTCTCTCTCTGTACATCGACCTAATGAGCCGCAAACTATAGCTTTAAAATTCAGGCAGCGTACCGTATTTGAATCATTGTGCTGTCAAGCCCTGCTTTCGTGTATATACGAAACCATTAACGGTACACAGTGAGGCCCCTTTACATTTTTTTTTTCTCAATTATTTCGTCTACTGTTTTCCACTCTCCTGCCCGGGTAAACTGGACCGTGCAAGTGATTGTCACGCGCGCATGCAAACGCTATCGAGCCAAAAAAAAGTTAAAAAAAAAAACAAAAAACGCCTTGTGCTTCTTACCGATATAGCTTGTGCTCTCAAGAATGATGCTATGCAGAGAATACTGACAAACAGAGAAACAAGAACGGGTAGCGAAATTCGATAGCATCGTACGCACGAAGTGATTAACGCGTGCGCCCTCTTTCGTGTAAGCCCGTGGCGGCGGTAATTTGAGAAGGCTCTCGTCCCGGGCGAGACCTCACAGGAGCAATTAGTCAGGTCACGACTAGTGCCTGCTACGCGGTTGATGTGTTGGCCCGAGAAGAAGCGATAGAGCGGCCACGATGATGAAAAGAAAGAAGTACGTATATGGACGGGGCGAAGGAAAAAAAAAAGAAAGGAAGTAACGGCTATAACGGAGGAATGGCTATTGAAAAGAGGAGGAAATCTTGTGAATTCCTAGGTGCCGCTGCCGCGGGCGTGTCGCTGATATCTCAAGCAGGCGGCTGTGCGAAACTTCATCAAGACTTTTTGTCGTCTCGGCAGCATTCATCACTCGCCCCGTGGTTCCGAAAAGTTTCGCGAGGAACCAGTCGAATCACAGGCGCGCGGAGGCTGCCACCGATTGTTCCTTCTTGAGCCGTCAGAAGAGAAACCGTGTCCTTGTAGCTTCGTATACCTCCATTATCGTAATTCATTAGCCGTAATCAAACTTTGACTGGCCTTCTTTCTCCTTTTCATTTCAGACCCAGAGTATTAGTCGCGGTCACGGCGATTTGACGTCACGGCAAGGACTCGCCTACTCCACCGCCGCTTATCTCCGTTTTCCGCGCCCGCCGAATGCCCACTCTTTAGCGAAACGTTGGCAATTACTCTTCAATATCGTGACGCAAATCCCTCAAGGTGGAAGGCTTCATAACAAGTGAAACTTGCCGAAGCTGTAAAGTGCTCTGATAGTTTAGCTCATAGGTACGCAGACTCCCGTCCGAAAGGAAATATTATTGTGATGGTGTTGCAGGGCAACAAGACAGTCGTTTTCATTGCGTACATCAAGAAATGGGCACTAAGAAAAGATGCTGAGGCATGTTAACGTGATTAAAGCTAGGCATTGACTCTGGGTTCAGAGCATACGTGTGCCGAAGTACCACAAACGAAATTATGCGTTTTATATTCGCTAAATACATTACGCTTAGCCGAGAAAGTTACGCGTTCATCTTCGAATAATCTAAATGACTTGGCAGAATTACGCTTTCTCCAACAGGAGACTTTAAACGAGTTTGACTCTCATAAGCACTCGCCTAACGTATTATAAAAATTGACAAAGTATTATTGCCACACGAACAAACGTTTCTGAAATGTTCAGATTCGTCCGTTTTTTTTTTCGAATCATATGTAGAGGTTTCTTCTCAACAGTCGCCAGGCAATATATAATTGTATACCCTGACTTGTGTGAAATGCTGTGGTGCCGGCGTGTCACAAACGATAATGTTCCCTTCGCGTGGGAGCACCGCATCAACAATTTGAACACGATCGCCAGAAAGTCGCGATGAACTCTTTCGATCGCGCACTCAGCGACGTGACCCAAGTAATATCAAACTTTCGCCTAGGTGAGTTGACGACTGGTCTCGCACGTCACGTTCACGTAATAATTCCAAGAAAAAATAATTTATGAGGCCGCTATCTTAACAACGTGATAGTTACGAGCGCAACAGCACCGTTGCTACGATTCTGCACGAAGACAGAATCTGACAGCAAGAATGATTTCCGCACACAACCTTAACCGCACTTAACCTTAATGATTTCGGTGAAATTAAGCTTCAAAATTATTGCAACAAAAATCCTCAGACTAAACAACGTGTTAAGTGAGCAAGTGCTGGAGGACAATCGACACAAAAGCGACGGCTGTATTCCAGGCGAGGGCATTCAATATTATATTTTGCGAGATTCGATACTGCACTCGAGTGCGAAGCTTGGCACACTAGTGAAAGCACGGTCCGTAGATACGTGAATTCCTCCGATTCAAGTATTATTAGAAAAGAGCAAACTCTCATATATCCTAAAGGGATTCCCCATGAACAACTCAACCTACTAATTTAAATATTGCGTCTCAAAATCGCATGATTGAGCGCCAATGAGTGTGTTGTATTCAAGCATAAGCGTGTTTTTGCTTTTCACACCCTTATAAATACGTCTGCCATGGGCAAGAATGGAATCCATCAGAGGGGTTAGCCGCGCGACACAGACCTTCTCACCGCTTTCACACTGCCAACGACCAAGTGCGCGTGATTGTGCAGAAGCGAAAGTAAAGTTTTTATTGTTTTACCAGGAACATTGTCGATTATGTTTTCGTCACATTCATCTGCAGCTTGAAACGAGCAGAAAACGAACGCAAACAGCGGTACAACGCACGAAGCGAGCGTATTATTGTGCAGCCTCACGTTGTCGTTCAGCGCTCTGTCTCGTCTCTTCTCCTGTCCCCTCCCGCCCTGTCGTTTGCGCTGGTAAGCACTCTTTTCAGCTAAAGTGTTTAGCATACGATGTTCTTTCTTTTTGTGGATTCAGGGACCGGGTGTGAAAGAAGCTCTTTATATACAGTGGGCAACACGGCTACAGGAGGAGGAGGAGGAAGGGAAGAAATGAAAGGCAGGGAGGTCACCAAGACGCACGTCCGGTTTGCTACCCTGCACTAGGGGAAGGGGTGACGGGATTAAAGGAGAAGAGAGAGAGAAGTGAAGGGCAACGTGTGTGTAGATGTGACCTTGTCCATTTCACGCTTATAAGCGGTCGCGTAGTCCGGTCGTCTTTAGAAAACTTAGCAATGCCCGCGTCACTTTGCTTCAAAAAACCACACGCGATGTTTTCAAAGATTATTTCTGCCCACACGGCTACAGAAATACTATAGCGTAAAGGGCATGGTAACACTACCCGAAGCCGGCAGCCCTTTCATCAGATATGTCACTAAAGATACTCAAGAAACTTGGGAGCTCAAAGCCGTGAGCGAGACGGCAGCAGAATGGTCTACAGATTACTGAGACCAATATGAATCGTGCAAGTGGGCGTCACCCGCATTCCGAATGCTGCGTGATCGGCGCAACAACGCAGGCAATCGCAACCTTGCATTGCAGTACGCATGGCGCAACGGCCTATAAGCCGCTGCTAAAGCCGGAAGAAAGGGGTGTGGTCCGAAAAGGCAATGCTACGATCACGGGCTTAAAGAGAGCGCTGCATGCGATCAGAAAGAGTTGGCCGCGACGAAATTATGAGGGACCGACCCGAACTGCATCTGGCACAGAGCGTACGTTAAGACTGTTCTCTCACGCACCTGGCGTGAGTCAGCAGCCAGTGTGCTCGCTTCTCGAAGCGAATGGTCCTTGGCTCGAGGCACGTAGACTATATGTGCCAAAGGCGGCGTGGTACCCGCCAAAACCCAAGTCTTGCGCGGTGGCAGGGTTCGCGGACGCCTGCGGTGGTCGTTGACAACCCGCAATCTTCGCGGCGGTGGAGGTGTTCCGTCTCTTGCACGGAGGAGCGCCCGACAATGGCCAGTGGGAAACTTGTTTGCGTCGAAGCTCACCGTTACTAAAGACCCCTTTCCTGGCTTGAAGCAACTGTACATGGGGAGTGAGAAGAAAGAGAGAAAGAAAGAAAGAAAGAAAGAAAGAGAAAGGAAAGAAAAGAAGAAGGAAAGAAAGAAAGAAAGAAAGAAAGAAAGAAAGAAAGAAAGAAAGAAAGAAAGAAAGAAAGAAAGAAAGAAAGAAAGAAAGAAAGAAAGAAAGAAAGAAAGAAAGAAAGCTTATGGATATTTTCAAGAACTGATCGCAGTTCCTTCAGGGGAATACGTTCGTTTGGCATATCGGTTATTATCACGAGAATTTTGGGGTGGCACCACCTGGCGGGAGGCTTAGCTGACGTCACGGCACGGACTCTTCTATGGAGCACTCTGCCTCGTCTCTTCTCCTGTCCCCTCCTGCCCTGTCGTATGCGCTGGTAGGCACTCTTTATTATGTTATACCAACACGCCCAATCCTACTGTAACTTTAGCTGAAAGAAATGTCGGTCAATCGGAATGCTGGAGACATCATAAGTGAAGCCAACTGACCAATCGGAAAATCCACTTACAAAAGACAAGTTTTATCAATTCACCGTCAGATGCTTTCACGATGCAGACGCTCGACGGGAATTTTCAGGGCGTGGTGCAACTATGGTTGCGATCTATGGTTGCGTGAGGAAATTTCGATTATGCTTTTAGTGCAGCTCTGTAACCTAGCAGCCAATCTCTCGCTATGGCTAGCTGCTTTCTTTACATATTTATAACGCATATACGCTTTATCGGCATGAGCGTGTGTGCGTCAAAACAACATTGTACCTATCATGCGTGGGACTTTCCACTCGTATCGCTGATATCCGTCTGACTGGTGCGACGGCCAGTTGAAAACAGCAATTTTATGCTGCGATCAAAAGAAAAAGAAGCTTCACGAATTGGGGTTGCCTTCATTGTGATTCACTGAGTAGTTCAGAGGCACAGCTTACCCCATACCAAACCGCTTTCTGGCGCTGCCAGCAAACTTCTAGGGAGTGCACAGGAAACAACGTTCTCCCAGTGGTGCACCACTCAGTAGTACACCATGCAGCCAGGTCGACTGGACCAGTCGTCAACGCCACACGCCCTTCTTGATGCATCTCTGTATGCCAACTGGACTCCGTTGGAGAGAAGCCATATTGTTTTATCCGTGTCGTTCACGAAGTCTTATTCTTTTCCCGTTCGAATGACGGACAACGCTCTTTGCGATACCTGTAGTTTCGAGGACACTACAGCACATTTTGTGCGGCTGTCGGAGAAGCAATGCTCAAAGGCGGTACATGGCGTCCGATGTAGTGCATCTTGACAGTGGGCCAATGGCTGTCGAAGCCATCCTTAAACGTCTTCGAAGAAGATATTCCAGCAGAAGTTGATGAAAGCGCTACTGATTTTTTTTTTTCAAGCAACCGACTTCGAGAAGCGGCTGTGACAGTGATGTCGCGTACAATGCAAGAATGATGCACTCTAACTCTGTGCGTGTGTGTGTGTGTGTGTGTGTGTGTGTGTGTGTGTGTGTGTGTGTGTGTGTGTGTGTGTGTGTGTGTGTGTGTGTGTGTCATTTCTTTTACCAAGTTTATTTTCTTGTGGTGCTCCAGAGTTTAATAATGTCGCTCGATATCTGTTTTAAATAAGCTCGACAAATCCATCCGGCAATGATCCCATTATGCAATCAGTCCATAGAGCGTGCATAAGAAGTCTGTAGCCTCCACATGAAAGCGCCTGGCGACTGGTGGTGCTCCTATTTCTTATCCACAAAGTATGCATAGCAAATCTGTAACCTTCCCTGGAAAGCGCATCTGACTTTCTATGCCGATTATGCAAACGGTTAAGACCGTATCGCACGTAGCAGCATTAACATACACATCCACGCATACGACACGAGTGCGAACTGTGAATATGGTTTTATTAGGCCAGTCTTCTCACAGCGAATTGGTAACACTATACATAGCGTTTTAATTTTAGAAGCGATCATCACTAGAAAATAAATCCGCGCACAATTTTCGAACGTGCAATAGGTGACGCAAGCGTAAAAATAGCCCTAATATGAGCGTCATTACCAAGGACGAGTAGCAAAAACAAATCACATTTTACGATAAGATCAACGTACAAAGAGAGAGAGAGGGGGGAAGTTTGAGGTTCGTAAAGCGGATTCCCAATGCCATAAACCTAAATTCCCGAAAGCGATTCAAAGAAATCGGAGAAGTTACAGGAGGATTCACTGAAAAGCACCAAAGAGTCACGGCGTTGTAGTGGCACCGGGCGCGATCATAAAATCACGAAAAATCAGGATAAATCGCCGAAAGAAAAAGTGTACCGAGAAGAAACGCGACACCATACGCCGTCTCTTATTTGTTACCGCGCACCGGCAAATTAACCTTGGAAGGCTGGCTTGTGAGCCGTTAAAGAAGACGGACGAAACCAAAATCAGAGTCTTGATCTGCGCTAATGTAATGTTCCCTCTTACCTTCCTGTGCCGTGAATATTCTCGAAGGCATAGACCTACAATATGCGAGACCGAAATAGAATGCCCGCACAGCCAATACATTAACTGCGGTGGAACGCCGTCAGCACTGCCGAGAGAATTCGAAATGTTATCCCGCACTCAGGCCCTTACGCAATCTTCATTTTTCGCGAAACTGCTTAGGCGCGAGCCTCTTTTCGCGGGAACCTACCAGGCAGTAATTCAACGAGAGAGTGCACCTAATCTGTTCACCGATAACTGGGCGCTTCGCGATAATAATAGCGCTACCAAAGAAGTAAGAAAAATTTTAAACGCGTCACCTATTTGGATAGCAGAGCCAGAGAGTATCTCTTAATTATAGACAAGATTGTCAGGGTTGCTAGTCAATACGTGCCTCTTAAGAGAACCTACCTTGTTCTGCCATTTGTTTAAGCGAAACATTAATTGCATCGCTGCTTTTGCTCCATGGCAACTCCTTATTTCATGGTGGCTGAGAGGGTGAGCTCCAACTGCTTTAGTGCAGCTTTTGAATCTGCCTCCTTCATTCGTACTGAATAAAAATAAGCAGATGTAAGAGAAGAAAGAACCCGTGACGTCTTAGGCCCTATTCATTAAAGCACGACATCCAATCATTCGGTGTGTGAGTTATTAGAAGAAAAGTACGATGATGGGACTTGCACGGGGAGCGAGCGGCACGTGTATCACGCTTTACTGATCTTGAACGGTCAGCAATGGATGCGCTGCAGTGGTGTTCAGGGCAATAACGTCGCCCCATTTTTCATCTTGCAGGCTTCCTTTCTCGTACACCGTTTTCGTAAACTGAAAGACCGCAAGAGCTTGTTTCTGTGTGAGGCACAGTCTAATGAAGCTATAGGGAACGGAACGTATAAGTAATTGTTATTAGTAGTATTTGACCCTGTTTTGGTAATGATGGCATAAATGGAAATGGGTTAAAGTAGACGGAACTTCGTCGACTGTACAGGAACGAAACCCGCAACCATCAGAAAACGCATCCGATTCTCTACCGATTGAACTGTGGTGGCGGTCGATTTTCCGTCCCCTTCGTGGTTTTTTTTTATGCGCATGGAAACCTGGAACCGCAAGCCAGCCCTATTTAGAGGTACGATAGCGTGTGTCGAACAATGTTATTTTTGCTCAACGTGCATCACGCAGCATCTCATCCTTTTACGAGCACCGGGTGTCAATGCTGCCTCATTGTTCACGTTGGGCGGGGATACGAAAATTTGTGCACACGGCTATAAAGAATGGATTGGCGAGCTGCTTGTTTAACGACCACACAAGCCGGCGCTAAAAAACAGAACCAGCATTGATGGTATAAATAGACAAGGTATTGTCCTTAGAGCCACTCTTTTCTTGGGCTGTATTTCTGCCTTCGTTTCCATGAGGGTTTAATAAGTGTATATTTTGCTAGAGTATGCAGATGTATTTACAGCGAAACACGGAAGAAAGGGCCCAGTTACTCTGTAAGGAAGCTTCCTTACCTTGCACCCACCGAGATCATTTAGTGGCTTCAGAACGTCACATGACTGAGCCTGAGACTGACCGATGCTGAGTCTGATGGAGCAGTATGCAACATGAAAACACGCCACTGACACTATGGAATTGAGAATCCCCACTACCATCACATCCCACCTTCGGTCACACTCTCCTCGATTCACAGCCCGAATGTTCAACCAGACAAAACGTCTGGCGGGACAGAATGCCCGAAGGAGAAGTAACAATATCCGCAAGCGCCAAGTGAAAGCTGTGTGCCATTGTTTATCATACGTTAGGGCACTGAGGAGGCAGTGGAAATGGCGAAGTCGTAACACTGGCTGATTCGAGTGTGAGGATTCGCCAAGAGAAGAGCCCAGCCGGCTCATCACCCCGGTTCCACCTGTGATCACTCAGCCGGCCCCCGGGATTATGCGTTGTCAAGTTTGTTGTAGCTTCAGCTGTTCTCCGGATGCCATCATTTGCGGGTATCACTGGCAACAGTCATTTGCCAGTTGCATCCGCAACGTCCTGTTCCTGGGGCAACAGCCATGAAAAACGCAATACACGCCCGGTGACAAGGGCTACTAGTGCAATGTAGCTAGATACCTGAGTAACAAGTGTACTGCAATACTTTCCAACTAAAACAGTGCGTTCGGGGAGACTGGATGTCCAATGAGCCCAACTATCTTAGATGCCTCACCAAGCACCCAAAGTGCCCGTCGTATAGCGGCAGTCCTGCTCAGGTGGCGTCGGCGCCAACATGTCTGATACGAAAAAAAATTTGCCATGCCGTCACGTCAACATAGCACGTTACCATGAGGTCAAAGACGGTCAAATTTTGTGCCGTTGCTATGACGTTCCCTTACGTGAAGTCATGTGATGGCGGCATCACGTGACATCTTCGCTTGGTCAAATGTGGGCCGATCATGGAGGCAGTGCAAGGCTAGGTGCGGTTCAAACAGCTCGAAATGGCTCCCGGCATCCGGGAGGGATTAGGAAACCAGAAATCAATACATGGATTGGGGAAAAAGAGAAGACAACGGCCTTTGATGTTGAGTTATCTGAAGCGAACGCATAAGGGATCCTTTGAGTTTTGTGAGATATTAAAGGCAATTTAACAATCAGGTCGCATTCGTCGTCATACTATCCAATTTTATACTGAGTTTCTCTCCCCAGCCACCACTCCAGATGATCCTGGCCGCCTTCGTACAATGAACGTTTGTGCAGTTCACCAAGCGGCACCCACAGACTGACGTTCCCATTCTACCTAACACTTTTCATAAGGCTTATATACTAGTACTAGCTGCTGCTGCTACACGAATCCTAAATCTTTTCATTCGGTGGAAGCTAAGGCGTTCTCTGATAATCTGGGAAGGGGCACTTCATGTACAAGAGGCGAGAGTTGCAAACGATCACGTGTTTAGGACCAAATTTAAGACCACCATACGATGCTGTACGTTATTGTGCGAATAGACGCTTTATGCTGTTAGGGTTATTCCCTTTTTCTACACATGACGAATCTAGATAAGTGCGGTACCGGATAACAAATAAATATTTCTTTCATGGGTTCCGTTCCTGGTATATTTTGAGTTCGCACATGTGGCCGTCGGTTTTCAACGCCACACGAGCCACGTGTCATTAATAATAATAATATTAATAATAATAATAATAATAATAATAATAATAATAATAATAATAATAATAATAATAATAATAATAATAATAATAATAATAATAATAATAATAATAATAATAATATTAATAATTTAAAAAAATAATAAATGATCTCTTACGTTCCAAAATGACGGTTTTGTTATAGGAGAGACGCCGTCACGTGGGACACTGGAAATTTAACCCATCCGGCGTTCTCTACCGTGCACTGACATCCCAGAGTACACGGGACTCTACTACACCTTCGCGTGCCTCGAAATGCGACTGTCATAGCCGGGGTCCAGTCCGCCACTTTCGGGTCAGCGTGCGAGAACCACAGCCACTGCTCAACCTTGGTGTACGTGTGTCACACACAGCACACGTGGTAAAAACAGACGTCTGCGCATGCCAGCGTTACACATTCTCGTCGTCTTAAACGCTTCCACGCCGCGGGCTCAAGTCAACGGGGTCAGGGAAGATTCCGTATGGCTTGGCCTGTTCCATCGTGGAAATTGAATCGGTCCTGCAATAACCTCCACTTAACTTCTTAAAAAAAAAACCCACTTAATTGCAAGTATTGAAAGCAACGATATCTTGCATTCTGTATACACCACTCGGCTCCAACCTTCACCCGGTTTGTGAAACTTGCCTTGAATTTGCGGTGTCCTTTTTTTTTATACTTCTCCAATACCTTAGCACCATAGAGTATGCCCCGTGGCGTTTCTTTAAAGTAAAAGCCCACCGAGGAGAAAGTAGAGAGACGAGTGGAAAACCACGTTCAAGAGCACCCACGACAGTCATAGACACGGGGCAACCTGTCTCCTCGGGTCCCGCTTATCGCCTGGGCTGCCGAGGATGCATAGCGGACCAATGGGGTGAAGTGAGTCGCGATGTAGTGGGAATCACGTACCGGCAGTAGGCATTATACGCTCCGGCATCTCCTTCACCTAGATTTCCCCTGCCCGCCGAGCACGGTGACTCTTATCACTTCTTGCCTCGCTTATTCACACCACCAACGACTCGCTTAGTTTATTTACGGCTGCCGCTCTTCGATTCCGCCGTTTCGGAAGGCCAGCTGCTCTGTAATGTAGTACGTATACTTAAGGTGCCGCCACACTTAAAGAAGCGAGCACCTTACGACTTCGCCTCGTAAATTACTGTGCACGCAAATTCGTTATGAAAATTACACGATGGTGGACTAACAACGTACGGGACCCTTAATATTTGCCAGGAAAGCATTCACCCGCGCAACTGAAACTGGAGTCGCTTTCTGGGGAAAAAAATGAAAATAGAAAAAAAAGGAAGAATGTGTTCAGCGGCTTATACGTTTGTTGTACTTGCATGTGATACCTGTCGTACTAGCATGCGTTTGTCGTACCGCACAACTGGCCTTGTGGCTTGAATGCTTCGCAGACTGGTTGTGTATGGCCCTAGGATTGTCTTTTTTTTTTGTTTTCGTATTCCAATCGCAAGCGGGTCCCGACAACTTATTTTTACACCGTGGTCCCGGCGCGACGACATTGACTCCGATATCGAGACCCGGCCTCCCCTATCGCGCCGTAAATGCGTCGTGACTTTCCGCAGCATGTTGTCGTCACGAAAATTGAGGTGACCGGAGCCAGCTTCGAAAGGGAGCCACTACTAACCTACATACCTTGTCAGCAAGGACGTAGGGGGCTCATGGAATTACCTGGTCCGATTTAATTCTGAGATTGTGACGGCGAAAGCAACTTCATTTTGTACACCCGTGGGAGTCACCGTTCAAAGCAGAAAAAAAAAACTGAGATAAAATGGAGTTTTTATGAGTCGTCTCAAATGAACGCTGCTGACGCGTCGGCACGATAGATAAACGTACTCGCTCACAATTACCCAGCAAGATATCGACGTGCATAAATAGAGGCCTGATGCTAGTAAGTGCAATCGAGTCACCTCTTTCGTTTTCTTGTTCTCCTTTTCTTTTCTTTTTTTTTACAGCAAAGCTGTTTGAGCCGTTGATTGGTATGTGGGGTTTAACGTCCCAAAACCACCATATGATTATGAGAGACGCCGTAGTGAAGGGCTCCGGAAATTTCGATCACCAGGGGTTCTTTAACGTGCACACGAATCTGAGCACACGGGCCTACAACATTTCCGCCTCCATCGGAAATGCAGCCGCTGCAGCCGGGATTCGAACCCGTGACCTGCGAGTCAGCAGCCGAGGGCCTTAGCCACTAGACCACCACGGCGGGGCTTGTTTGAGCCGTTCGTGATCTGTCCAACTCCAACAAAAAACTCCACGCCGCGATGAGATCACATCTCCTTGACTAGAAATACGTTGCACAGCTGCGCCTCCTTCCCTAACCCATACACTGCTCCGCCCCCCACCCACCTGCCTAGACACTGCGCGTGGCCGCTTGGTCGCGCCAGGCGCGACGGCCCGACCAACTGCGCATGCGCTTGTTCATTCTGTAGAAATCCGGCGCGTGGCGGTGGCGCCACAGGCAGCCATGGGGAGGCTGCAGAAGATTCGAACTGCCAATTAGGAAGCCGTTTACTGAGAATGGCGGCACGCTGCCCAATGAGACTGCTGGACTCGGCTCGTTTTGAATAGTACCTGACGAAGTACGGCCAAAACAGCGAGATGTGACTCAGCTGAACTCGACTGGAACTTGGCATCATTTGGAATTACGTCGTCTCACTTAGCATCACTTGGCGTCACTTCGTGCAGCTCGGACCACCTATGCCTGCCCTGGGGATGACGGAAGGGCGATTAGAAAGCGGGACAAGAAGGACAAGAAGAGCGAAGCTTGCTCTCAGCCGCTCAGGGCTTTAAAAGACGAAACTCAACGATGCTTGCAAAATAGTCTGGTTCCTTCAAAACTGTTTCAGTGGTGCAGTTTTGTTTTAGGTTGCTGCTGGGTCGTTGCTAGGAATGAGATAGGTGAGATGTTCGATATGAGCCCCAGGCAGACACAGGTATGACACCGATGTCGAAAACCCCAGAGGCCGAAACTCGCGCTGAAACCAAGTGGTTGCACCTCTCGTAGATCTGCGGGCACGTCGTCATTGGCGTAGGCCTTCTGTCGCTTTGGGGTTTTCTCACAGCGGCCGTTATCCTTACCGTTTCCTAGTATTCTCTCGTACGTACTCAGATCTTCGGCTTCGCAGCCATTTGTTTGGATAACTGTTGCCCGTTTCGTAATTATTGGACCGTCGGTAAGTAGTGGGATTGACGCGATTCCCCGGGGCGCACGTCCTCTATTATGGTGACAGCCTTACTATATGGTGATAGTCTCTTGATAGGCCACACAAGTTACGGCTACCTAACAGCCTCGCTGTTTAAAGAGAGAGAACTAGGGTACTGCCTGCACAAATGAGTATTATCAGCTGAAACGATAGCGCACCACACAGCGCGTCTACCATTCACTTCGAAAATGCCCTAAATGACGACGCTGGTTTCGTCGCATCACGGAAGGAGGAGGATAAGCGAGCGTCAATAAGCAGCAACGAAGGGAAGTATTTAGATTACAGTTAATAACAGCAAGGGAAGCAGTGCCCGATCACTAAGGGTGTTTCCGAAGAGAACGGTAGACGCGCTGTTTGATGCGTCGGTTTCGGTTTCGCCTGCTAAATTAGCCAAATTTCATTGCTCAGCGGTGACTACCAGTGGCCGCTTTTCAAAAATTTCAGAGTGGCTGGATACTAGAAAGGACTTTAATTCGCCCATTGGACTCAACTAAATATTTACATTAATTAAAAGCCAACTGTTATAATTTCTCTAATTACTGTCGTAACTAGGTATTTCTTGTGTGCAACTGAGGATGCATTTTTCAGCAGTAAAGGGAACACCGCAGGTAGAACGCAAATGCCTCCTTTCTGTAATTTTTGAATAATATTTACACCAACTAGGCTTACATCTTACGCATATGGTCCACACAGATTGTGGCTTTAGTGTATGCGTAGTATATAGACACGGCAATCAGATATCCCGTTGATAAACAGCGCAGCATCGCACTTCACAGGTCTTAACGGTTATGCAATACCGATAAAGCAGATGTCTACAACGAAAGGTCCTCCGGCAACCTACAGCATCCCCTTCCTGCACCTCTCCGATAAGCGCACGGATGTGGCAAGATTATACACAGACGGACGAAACAGAACTCTCTGCGATGGAAGTCAAGGGCAGAGCTTGGAAGCTCTGAGCTCAGCTGCTTGCAACGCGTGCATGCGAGGTAACTGCCCCGACGGCGTTATTCCGGCGGCGCCAGTGCCTGCATAGGCGGGCGGCTGTATCAAACGATTTCGAAATCGACGTAAGACTTGCTGCTCCGCGGTTTCCATGCAGTGAAACAAGAATAAAACACAATCCCGACTATACACTCAAGCATGTACCCTGAAAGTAATGATATCGTACAAAAAGCACTTCAGCCGAGCAGGGAGAGGGGGGGGGGGAAGGAGTGTACCGCCTTTTTCCGCTTTCAACCGCTATTAACCGGTACTTGGGGTGTCAAGAGAGCGAGCGTCGGGAAAGAACGAAGTAGGGAGAGGATGAGAACAAAACCAAAAAGGAATAGGAAGAACAAGAAGTAAAACATTCGAAACTTGGGCAGGGCTTCTCTCCACCGCAGCGTTTGCGAGCAACATTCGGTTGTGTGTGTTACCCTAGCCCTAGAAGGCGGGGGCCCCGACTTAGTTTTGGAACGGAGGGACGGCTGGGGAAGGAGGGGTGCCGGGCAGACCGCCCTTCGCACGCCATTGTGATTTTGTTAAGGCGACAAGAAAAACACTCTCACATGAGCTGCGCCACTTCTTAAGTGCCCGCTTTCAAACTTATGCTGTGGCCGCGCATGCTATGAGCCGTTCGTCTAAATAACTGCTCAACGCTTAAATACGCAACCCGGTGTGAGCGTTCTCCTGCCTCCTTGCCCCGCTTCTTAATCGCCTCATTTGTCCGCCTTTGTTATTGTTTCTTCCCCGTGATACTGCTCCCGCTCTTTTAACTCCCGCAACTTTTCACCGTCCATTCCAAGTTGTCGTCCCCTGCTACTCTGCAGCTGCTGCTGCGCTGATACATCCTAGTCGCCGCGAACCTCAAGCGCCATACTAGAGTGTTTTGCCGGTGGAGGGGTGTTTGAGAATATACGAATGGAAGGCGGCATCGCAAGAGACAGCGCCGTTGTTTTCATTTCATAATTGAGGCGTTTGAGGAGAGGGTCGCACCAATGGCGGCGCATAGGCGTCCCCTGGGTGACGGCAGTCCGGCGACACGGCGGCACCGTTACAGTGAGCGCCCTCCCCTGCACCCCTTCTTCCATTTTGTAGAGGCCGCCGTGCTGCCGCCTTTCTAGCGCCAAGCAAGGCGTTCGTGTAACGACAGCGAAGAAGGTGCCGAGAGGAGAACAAGGTGAAGGGAAGTGGAAGTCCCAATTAAAAGCGCGCGCTGGGCGCGTGAGCACCGCGGGCAAAGCGGGGGAAAAAAAAGTAAACGAGAGGATTGCAAGAAGAAGAAACAAAGTGCTGATTATTCTATGGTGCTGACTGTCAGAGAGAAGGAAGGAGAGTGGTAAGAGAGGGGGAGAGTTCTAGCCAGCTAAATGTCGAATTGGTAAGCGTTCTCCACAGCGCCCAGCTACAAGTGGTACACGCCGAAATTGCGGCCGATCGGGCTGCAGCCAGGCACAGAGCTACCTCTCGCGAGCGCCGCTCTCTCCACCAGTGCTCTCATCTCCTCCACCGCCTCCCATGTTGTTCCCGCGCCTGAGCGGCGCCCAAGCCGAGCTTGGAAGCGTCCGGCGTGTTGCGCGCCAAAAGCGAGCAAAACGCGCGCGCGCGCCAAGAGAGAGCTTCGCGTTCGGCCGACTTCTCGCGACGCGTGCCGCCGCCTTGCTTCCGGGGTGAGGAGGAAAGGATGAAGACGAGGGTAAGAGATTGCCCTTGGGCGCGACGATGTCTCGGACTTAGTGTACCTCCGGCAGCGTTTACTGCTGTGTAGGAGCAGCGGTTTACCGGAACGGAGCTTTGTGGAACAGAGAGGCAGGAATAGGGTACCACGTCGTCAACCCTAATTATTCCCGTAATCTTGTGGGAAATAGCGATGCTTATAACAATAGCAGATGACACAAAGCTTTTGAGTTAGTGTCTTTGCTCGCGCTGCCACTTTGAACGTTGTTACGCCACCCCGAGATGGCGCTGTTACTTATCCCATGCTTTGTAACTTTTGCTGCCTCAGCGGCCTCCTAACACAACAAGAGCAAAGTTTATTTATTTACTTTTCAACGTCGAAGCTGTTGAACCTAGCCGTAAGCTTTATGTAGTACCACCATTCGT
Organism: Rhipicephalus microplus; assembly: GCF_043290135.1. Lineage (NCBI taxonomy): Eukaryota > Metazoa > Arthropoda > Arachnida > Ixodida > Ixodidae > Rhipicephalus > Rhipicephalus microplus. The sequence goes on from NC_134701.1 coordinate 156,786,354, forward strand.
AAACGGGTATGAGCCACAGAAGCGGGGTAAATCTCACTAACTCCTACTGATCACCTAAAGACGGAGGACGTAACAGTCAACGCAACACTAGCGAACGGCAACGGCGGCTTCCTAAAGAACCCGAAGCGATAAAAGACCTGCACCAACGACAATGTGCCCGTAGGTCTATGAGAGATGCGAACGCCTCCTTTCCACGCGAGATCTTGTCTTTGAAGTTCGGACGACCATGTCGCGAGTGGTTTTACTCGATAACCTCGGAATCGACGTATATATATATATATATATATATATATATATAGAGAGAGAGAGAGAGAGAGAGAGAGATGCATGAAGAAGTGAAATACTAATTGATTGGGCTGCTGTACACACATTTGCTAAATGAGATAGGCAGGTAAATGACAGCCATATTTGAGATCGAAGATCGACGACGTCCCAAACGGTCAAGCGAAGTGGCGTCGTGCAGCGAAGCGTCGTTCGTCATTTTCTGATTGCGCCGTTATAATCACTAAATCACGCGCTCCCATCTATTTCGGCTTCCGCTATCCAGTGCTCGCACTAAATTTAATTAAGAACCTTGAAATCATATTAGTACCATGTAGGCTGGGCGGGTGCTTATATTCCTGCATCTGAGCCTGATGATCTTAGAACTTAGAAAAGCTCCAAAGTGATGCACCGCAAGTGACAGTTGTATCGAATAGTTCCGGATCAGACTATAGACTTAATGCGTCTCAGGGATGTATTAGAGATATTTTTATGGCTGCCCCAGCCGGTCTGTGGTAGGTCGACAAAATTGCTTTCAGAAAATTCTATCGTAGATGTGAACAATTCAGAAAAAAAAAGAGGAAGTCGTACTTCCTCAGTTAACCATACTCTATGTATGTTCGTGCCCACGCTCATACCCGGACTATAAATGTAAAGTATGCGTAGCAGAAAGGGCGTCTTATAAACTTATATTGTGGGAATGTCCAAAGATATCAGCATCTTTTCCTGAGGCCCTCCAGGAACAGCGGCGGCTAGTACTGCTTAGCTCGGAGGTCCGAGACCGAAAAATGGGCTATCTGCCAGACCAGGGAGGCTGTGTGGAGACAAGGTCTCCTGGTACCTCCCTGTGCGCTCTATCTCGGACCACACACATGCGGGATCATGAAATAAAGTTGATTCACTGACTCACTCACATGACATGGTTCTCGACTGTAAGCCGCATTTGCTGCCTTCAATGCGGCGCCGAACGCACACGATTGATGAGCCGCTGTCCAAAGCCCATCGACGATCGAAACAAATAAGAGCACGTGGGACGCAGGGAGGCCCTCATAGATTGGCAGAGAGCGTAAGAGCCTAAGCTGAACACGCCCTGAATCGGGACATTGCCATGCCCCGCCTTCGAAATAGCACGACACCGCGTTGCACCGCACGGGCAGTGCACACGCAGCATTCGCTTTGCACCCGCGATTCGCGCGTACACGTTCTGTGCCTACGGAGGCACCCGCATGCTGCGCCGAGGACGAGACAGGCCTGATCTCTCTCTTTCTTTACTACGGGAGCCTAACTGCATATTGCGAGCACCCCTGGAGATATATTTATATGTTATACGGTCTTTCCATCAGTATACCGATGGACGACTTCATTGCAGAAGTGGGAAAGAAGCAGGCTGGAGACCAGGCAGTCGGGGATAATGGCATCGGTACTAGAAATTCCAGAGGAGAGTTATTAGTATAATGCGCAAAACACAAAAATTTACGGATCTTGAATACATTCTACCGAAAACGAGGGACCCGTAAGGGGACATGAAGGAGCCCTAATGGCGAAAACAAGAACGAAATAGACTTTATACTGAGTGCACACCCAGGCATCGCGCAGGATGTGAAAGTGCATGGTAAGTTACGATGCAGTGGCCATGAAATTGTGTGGTCTCGAATTAGCCTAGGCTTGAAGAAGGAACGAAATAAAACGATACGCAAGAAACACTGAAGAAGCTAGCACTGAGAGGGAAAGTACGAGAATTCAGTCTCGCTTCAGAACAGATACTCTACTTTTACCGAGGGAACAATGCTTAGCGCTAGCGTTAATGCAATTAATGATAATCTGACGAGTATCATTACGGAGTGTGTAGTGGAGGTTGGAGGTATGGTAGTTAGGACACTGGACAGCGAAGAACCTCGATAAAAAACGCCAAATCATGAAAGCCTCAAACAGAACAGACAAAACGGAACTGGCAGAACTTTCCAAGTTGATTATTAAGCGTAAGGTGTCCGATGTAAAAAGGTATAACATGGAGAGAATTGAACACGCTCTAAAGAACAGAGGAAGCGTCAAATCAGTGAAGAGGAAATTTGGGATAGGCAAAAACCGGATGTATGCACTGAGGAACAAAGAAGGCAAAATAACTACCAATATGAATAGAATGGTTAAAATAGCGGAGGAGTTTTACAAAGAACTGTACAGTAGCCGCGACACTTATTGCCTTAATAGAACTAGCAGTAACCCCCGCAGATGACATCCTACCAGTAATGACAAAAGAAGGCAGAAAAGCCTTGGAGGGAATGCAAGGAGGCAAAGCTGCTGGTGAGAATCAAGTAACATCAGATTTGCTGAAAGGCGGAGGACAGATTGTATTACGAAAGCTAGCCACCCTGCTTACGCAGTGTCTCATGACGGATAGGTTACCAGAATCTTGGAAGAATGCTAAAAACATCCTAATACGTAAGAAAGGAGATCACAAGGACTTGAATAATTACAGGTCAATTAGCTTGCTCTCCATCGTATACAAGCTATTTACAAAGGTAATTGGCAATGGAATTAGGGCAACATTAGAAATCAATCAACCAAAGGAACAAGCAGGATTTCGAACAGGCTACTAAACAATCGAACACATTCATACAGTCAATCAGGTGATGCAGAAATGCTCATAATACAACCAACCAGTATATACATAGCCTTCATAGATTACGAGAAGGCATTTGGCTCACTGGAAATATCAGCAGTGAGGCAGACACTGTGGAATCAGGGTGTCGACGAAGCACATATAAACATCCTTGAAGAAATCTGCAGAGGACTAGATGCAACCATAGTGCTCCATAAAAAAAGCGACAGAATACCAATCAAGAAAGGTCTAGTACGAGGGGGTACAATTTCCCCAATGCTATTCACCGCATGCTTACAAGAGGTTTTCAGGGCCCTAGAATGGGGAGAGTTAAGGACAAGTTAATAGAGAGTACCTTAGTAACCTGCGCTTCGCTGATGGCATTGTATTCCTTAGCAAATCAGGAGACGGATTGCAACTCATGATCCTGAATTAGACAAGGAAAACAGAAAAGTAGGTCTTAAAATTAATATGCAGAAAATGAAAGTAATGTACAACAACCTTGAAGAGAACAGTGCTTCGAGATACGTAATATTCGAAGTAGTTGCGCCTACGAGCGTATACGTGGAAGTCGCTCTCAGTAGGCTGCCCAACCATGGAGGAAAGAAGTTTTTCCTTCCTCAGTGTGTCGAACAGATCCAGTACTTTTGGGCTGCGGAAATCAAATGTGGTGCGTCCGACGCGACAGCGGCGCCTGTGATGCCATCAATTACATCGGGCGCCGCTAGTGCATTACCTGTTCGATGTGTTATTGGGAGCGATGGATGTCAGGGGCGCCATATCTATTCGTTATGCTTATAGACCTGCCAACGGTTACACAGTGGCTGTGTTTTCACTTTTTTTTTATTGGAGCTGCGTGAGCTTAGAGTAGAGCTGTGGCGGGCCGCACTAATATCGGCAGGTATACGCACTACAGATATAGCGGAGAGGGTATGTGTCAAGCCGTGGCTTGTATAGCATATCCTTGCACAGTATACGGTGAAGCGATGGTGAAATGAAGTAATCTGTGGGGGACGTGGAGGAAGAATAGGAGGGAAAAAGGTGAAGCACTGTACAGCTTTGTGTTTCAGTTCATGCCGCACACACAATGGACATGTGCCAAGCAGCTCGTATAAGAAGGGGGTCGGAAAGCGAAGTGATGGTGAGGAGTGATGCGAGGGGGACTAGCAGGAAGAGGGGGAGGAGAACGGGTGAAACATAGCCCAGACTGTTGGTCATCTTGACCGTACAAAAAGACTGTGCCAGAGGGAGGTACGACGACACCGGCAGTAAGGCCGGGCTTCTCCCGATAGCCCAGCCTGGCTTAGTGTAGCGTATGCTCTATAGACAACGGATGTGTGCCAAGCAGCTTCTAGTAGTATAGCCCGGCCACGTATTGTGTAGTGTTGTAAGGGGATGGGAAAGGCAAGTGAGGTTGATGGGGAGGGACGTAAAGGTGAGCATCCAAGAAAACACGAGAGGGTAGGGTAAAAAAGGGCATTTCTTTGTATGGTATTGTAGCATAGCCTTGTATAGCTCAGCAAGGGGATGGGGAGGGGAAGTGAAGATGAGGAGAAATGAATAAAGGTTGAGGAGAAGGGAAAGAAGGATGTGATATGGTAAACCATAGCAGATTCATGTATAATATAATATAGCAACGGGTGGTAAATAGAAGCAAATGTAAGTAGGATGGAATGAATGAGGAGAGAGATCAATATGAAAACAGATAAATAAATGAAGAATCCTGAAAGGAAGGAGAATGTGCAGGAAAAGTTAAACAAAGCAAGAAAAAATGAAACTATAAATAAAAAGGGAGAATAAGAGGAAGAAAAAACTCAATCCGAATTCGCCAGGTGTTGACGCTTGCTTGTTATAGCTCCACTGTTGATTAAGATTTGTCAGGCGTAACACTGGCTTAGATTTTTTTTCTGCAGTGTTCTTTCTTGCTTCGAGTTATGCGTAATGAATGTACGTCTACAGGCAAAACTACTGAAAAATAAGTGTGGTCCTCGATGTCACTAACTATGTTTCTGCCACGGTTTATAGAGGATACCATTCAGTTGAACGCGAACATCTTTAATGAAGGTCTGCGACGCAGCATACGAACCTATGTTTATTAAAGCTCCATCGAAGTATGGACAACGGAGCCGAGATTCGAGCCCACAACCTCCAGCTGAGTGGCAAGTTGTTGAGTCACCACAGCGGCTTGCATGAAAATTGGCGCGTAATGTAGTCATCAACCTACGGCAGACTTGTACGGCGGGAACTATGAAGTTATTTAGACCTTCAGTGTTTAAAATCTGCTTAACAACGGCCCGCTAAAGCACTGACTCATGTTTATTTTGTATCAATTCGGTTCCTGTACTTCAATATGTGTGTCCGCATACTTCCACGCATTCAAAAGAAAATAAAATAGCTGTAAAGGCAGACTACGTTTCTCGTACTGGAAATTGTCCGACAAATAATCAAATGCCATGGCGTGCGTACCTCAAAAATTGACAACAGTTTTAGGCCATTAGGCTAGAAACTTTTACAGCCCAAAAGTACATGTGTCTGCAGTTTTTCAGAACTAGACATGACCGAAAACAAAGATTTGGCACAGCCAAGTCCCAGTATCATTTAGCACGTTAATAGTAAATCCGTCTAACGATATGGAGCAAGTCACCTGCTCCATATCGGCCAAAAAATTGTTTTTTGCGTATAGAGTTGTACTTATTATAGAGTTGTCACTATTGACAAGGCGCCATGGCTTAGACATTCGAAGAAAAAAAAAAAGGCTTCGAAGGCTAAGGTTATTGAAAGAACGCTAGAAAGGAAACCCAAGTATTCTTTTTTGTAACTGTTCTTTTATTGTTTTCTGGCTCTCTCTCTCTCTCTAACGAGAGCCTTTTTTAAACAAAGCCACGTTATCACACTGAAGATTGAATTGTTCTTGCGGAGTAGCCAGCTAGGAGCTCTTCGCTTCTTTACTGCCTACTGGAGTAACACGCCACGACAAACTTAGTGAAAGGGATAAGGAGAGAAAGAGAGGGAGAGAAGGCAAATACACGTGAACGATATGAGTGAAACATCAGCATGCGTCTTTCTTCCGCAAGGGATAATTGTGCCCCCGTAACGAAGTTCGCGTGCGTTGTGAGGAACTCTGGGATGGGAAATCTAAAGACCGGTAAACGCGTGTCTTTAGTTAATTTATTCTTCTTTCGTGAAAGTTTTGCAGAGGTGTCAGCAATTCTCACGATCTAAAAAGAACGACTAAATGAATAAGTGCTCGTGCGACCGATGTACCTTATACACTTGCGGGGAAAATATTTATGCCGCCCATTTTGTTGCTACTCGGTCGTTTTTCGCCATAACGCCTTCAAGGAGCCCTAATTCAAGCGGCTAGCAGGCACGCCTTCACAATAGCACATGACGCTTGAGACCGCGTCGTTGAGACGAAGTGCTTCGCTGCATCACGGGGCATTAACTAAATAGCATGTGGTATTCTGTCGTCTTGAACTCACGACGCGACTCTTTTATGTATACGGCGATGCGGGTGCTTCCGGGGAGAGAGACAAATCGGCTCTTCGTACGGTGGGAAGAAGGAGAGCAAAGGGGCGCGCCCGAAACGTCACCGCCACACATGGTGGCACTTTGGAGCACGTTGAACTCTAGGTGGATGTCGAAAGAAATGTCTAGTTAGAAAGAAAAAAAAAGAAAGAAAGAAAGAAAGAGAGAAAGAAAGAAAGAAAGAAAGGAAGAAAGAAAGAAGGAAAGAAAGAAAGAAAGAAAGAAAGAAAGAAAGAAAGAAAGAAAGAAAGAAAGAAAGAAAGAAAGAAAGAAAGAAAGAAAGAAAGAAAGAAAGGAAGGACATCGGAGCGATTCCTTCCCTATCTATTCGCAACAGCTCTTGCCCCCATGAACATTATATACAGCTGCCCCCCCCCCCCCCCCCCAATATTCGTTTTTCTTCACAATCGCACACAAAAACTCCATCCAAACCAGCCGTAACAATCAGAACACGGGGGAGCTAATTTGAGACGTTTGTCCCAGCCAGAACGAAGGCACGCGCGAGTCCGCGAAACGGGTCCTTCTTTACTGCATACAAAACGTACTGCGCAATCGCCCCCCTCATCCCTTTGCCCCCCCCCCCCCCCTCACTAAAGAAACAAGTAAAGGACACGAAACGCGTTTGGTCTCAAATACGCGCGCGGCACCTCATCCTTCGGGAGACACTCGCGGCGGGCACATCAGTGCGGAAAGCGCAGTTTGTTTGCTCTGGATGTTCCTTCCTCCTCACACTCCTGTGCCCTCCAACAACCATCACCTCTATCTCGTGAGGTAACATCGGTCTGCCAAGTGCAACAAATTGCCCGCGCACGCGAGTCATGTGAGAGAGCGAAACGCCAACTGACAGACCGGGCGGCCGGGCAGGTCGAGCAGGCGAGGGAGGTCAAAAGTGTCCCCGCCAATGTATCTGCCCCGTCTCGGAGGCGACAGCCGTGAATCGAGGAATGAAATTCCTTTTCGTGGCGAAGCTCTTTATGCCGTGGGTCGTGCGCCCACGATGTATGTATGTATGTATGTATGTATGTATGTATGTATGTATGTATGTATGTATGTATGTATGTATGTATGTATGTATGTATGTATGTATGTATGTATGTATGTATGTATGTATGTATGTATGTATGTATGTATGTATGTATATGTATGTATGTATGTATGTATGTATGTATGTATGTATGTATGTATGTATGTATGTATGTATGTATGTATGTATGTATGTCCGCTGGATGGTGGTACTTCCATATGATGAGGAGAAGGAGGAGGAAGAATTAAGCGTAAGGGCAGGATTATATCATTAGTATATGATGAAAACATGCGAGATGGCGGTACTTGAAGTTGTCACCTAAGGGCGGACAGACAAATGCATGGATGGACGGGCGGATGGTCGCAAGGACAGACGCATGGGTGGAGGGGTGCAGGATGGACACGCGGATGCATGAACGGACGCACCAATGAACACACGGATGGATGGACCAATGCACGGACGGACGCCTCAAGGATGAAAACATGGACGCACGGACGGACGAAAGCGCGCATGTACTGGCGGACGCTTCGCCTTCCTCATCAATGATTCCGTGGATACGCTGTGATTTTCTTATTGTTTTTTTTTTACGATACCGTGTACAGCGAGAGCCTCCATTTCTGCAATTCTGTCTAGGAAAAGCGTCGCATTCACCAAACACCAAAGGCTCTCGTGAGCGGCATAATATACTGCAGTGGACTTTTTCTTTACGAGATGGATGTCAAGGACGGTGTAAAAGCAAGCTCACGCTAGTTACCGGGGGTGTGAGTGCATCGTGATGACTCGAGTTTGTAAACGTTTGCCGCATCGTACAACCTCGAAAGGCTTGGACCGAAAAATCATGCAGACAAGCGTATGGCTGAAAGCTTCAGTCAACATATGTGATCGGCGCCTACTTCTTCCGTCGCGTCGCCGTTCACGTACACAGCCGCAGCGGTAAAGAGTTGTCCTCCTGGTGGAGCACATGTTCGACAACTCGAATCAATGGTCCCCGAATTAATTTAATGCCTAAGAATGCACGAGATGACGATGACGAGTGCTCGTCTAAATGCCAGTCTTGACATAGAAGAGAGAGAGAGAGAGCGATAAAAAACTTCAGTAGAACAGTCGTCAATGAACACCAGGAGAAAGTCCAGCTGCCCGGACCCGTCTAAAATTCCTTCTCTTGAGTGCAGCTTGTCCTGAACGCAAAAATTGAAGAAATCGGCGAAACCCCGTGGCCGTTCGACTGACTTTGTCATGCCTTTCATTTATCATTATTTTTACACTCTCTCTGCAATCACGTGTTTGCTGAGAGTGTACGGGGAAGAAGCCACAGCTGGCACCGTTCCAGCCCACGGAAGGTGAGATGGACGCGAGTACGACCCATTAAGGGCTTTCACCTTTAAAAAATGCGTCCTTGCGCTTATCACAGGGCAGTGAAAATTTGAGAAACCACAACGCATGCTTCATGCTTTCATGTTACGTTGGGGCGTAAACTCGGTAGCAGTTGAAAACACACGTGCAAGTACGATAAATGAACGCTAAATTATGAGGACACTTTACGACGCTCAGTAAAGTTGAAAGTTGGGCGAGTTGGAAAAGAAATGTTTTGTACACACGCACACAAACGTAACAGGCATGGCAAAGACTATCAACGACACCAAGCCATGTGAGTTAGCGATGGTCCCCCCCCCCCCCCCTACATCCCATTCGAAAACGGCACTTCACAATTGCTCAGAAGCACTGATGATTGACAAGAGTAGGAAGTCGGGCCCGTTAGTAACAGGTGACTTATCGCGTAGCGCAAAAAATATGACGCAGGACAAGGAAGCGACACAGGACAAGCACTCCCTCAGCTCCTGTGTCAAATTTTCTTGCACTACGTGATGCACGAGTACTGACGCTTAGCTAATACAATTATCGTTTTATTTAGTTTAACGTGGCTGCTGGCTCCGTGCAAAAACTAAATTATACATCTCGGTTTTCTCGATTCTGACGCAACATCGCAATACTGTTGCTCTTTTCGCTGCGAATATCCCTGACCGGATATTCATTCTGCATACGAATAATGGAAGTTGGAGAGACCGAGTGGTGCGTGTCCGTCAGTTCGATTGAATGAAATAAAAAAAAATACGAGGAGAAGGGTAACTTCGATCGATGCGAGCAGGTTTAGCCCGCTACTTTTCAGCGCGTTGAGAAATCGCCCCTGTCGAAATGCGGCCGCCGCCGAGACGACGCCGGGAATCGGACCCGCGACCTTGGCCGCGCTATAGCATCCGCCGCGCTGTCTCTGCGGCATGACTCGCTTCTGCTTTGGGGAATGAAATTCCATCTGCAAAGCTAATGCTCTTTCTATTTCTCGTTTTTTTGCTTCTTTCTCTCCGTGCTTCTAAAAATTAAATAGCAATCGGAACCAACCGCACACGTGCAACCAAAACACGTTCAAGAAACCTCGCCTTCGACATGTCTTGTATTACGGCGTGTGCGTTTTGCGCCGTTGCTACTGTATTGTTTGTCCAAGGCCGCAATCTATTCGCCCCCCCCCCCCCCTTCCCTCCCCTCATCTTTCCTCTCTGATAAGAAGTTTCACGTCTTTTCATCTTACTCAGGATACATTCGGCTGGGCGCCACCAGAGCGGTGACTTGGATCGCAACAATGCGGAGCACTCACTCGATCGGAACCAGAGAATGCGTGTCAGAGCATAACGTGCAGTAATTCGTCAAAGCAATAGAGAATTTTAGTACTGCGTACGCTGCGTACGTGGCGGCGTTGCGTACGTAAGGACGCCACGTCCAGCGTAGTGCGCATGCGCAGACCACAACGCGCACGTATCGCATTACGTACGCAGCCGCTACGTACGTATGAGGTGATCGCGCTGCTCTCGAACAAGTTCGCGACAGCGCAAGACTTCGTTTTGCAAAATGGCGACATCGAAGGCAAGCACCGACTGGCTCTGTGGCTTAAAATATGGCCATAATCTGGCTATAACACTTTGATTGGCTCACATTGGCTGTCAACAACACGCGCTTCTCATTTGATCTACCAGATGGCGCAACACGCTTCACGCTCGTTACGTACGCGGGTACTACGGCGTACTAAAAGCCGATTAGTGGCAAACGACGCCACGTAACGCAAGGCGCTTACGTGATGCGTACGTAGCACCATTCCGCAGTACGAAAACTCTCTAATGTCCGCCACGGTGAAAAAGGGGCTAAGTTACTCGGCTGCTGAGCCGGAGGTCACGGGTTCGATCCCTGCCGCAGCGGTTGCATTTCGACTGAGGCGAAATGGCAGAGCTCCGGGTACTGTGCGACGTCGGATCACGTTAAAGGACACCGGATCGTCGAAATTCTCGGAACCGTCTACTACAGCGACCCTCATAATCATGCCGCGCTCTTGGGACGTAAAACCTGCGATCGGAGGCAGGGAGAACAGTGGCGGATTTCCAGAAATACCACAGTCCGTTACCTGCAGCGCTACGCGATGGATGCGGCCGCTGCCACTTGAAGGTGCAAGTTTTCCCCCATCGTTTTTTTTTTTATGCTCTTTGCGCCAGTTTATCGCTGGCACACAGCAGCGGCGTGCGCCAGATGCGATTGGCTTAATAACCGAAATTTACGAGCCACCCGGCTCTCCCACGTGGCGCCGCACGTCTAACGCTTTTTAGAGTATCACGCGCGCTCGCACAACTCGGCGTGCGCCTCGTGCTAGTGGCTGCTATGTGGTGGCGCCTGCACGCGACGAACCCCATCGTCGTGGGAGTGGTCCGTAGCGAGATTAGCTATATTTACACAGGCAGGCATGCATGGAACCAAGTATTGGATTATGTCGTTGGAGGTATTGTTTATATGACAGAAATCGGTTCTGTACACAGCGCATCTGATTCCTTTTCTTTCCACATTTTGTTTTACTTTTTTTCTTTTTTTTCTGTATTAGTGCAACGATGACGAGATTGCCCGCTATAACGTTGCTAAACTCCCATGTTTTTATATAGAGGGCGTCTTAATTACCACGCAGCATGATTTTGAAAAAAAAATCTCAGCATATCCACGGGGTGAATGATCATGAGTGGGGCGAAGCGTCTGTGCATCCATCTGTGCTTCTGTCGTCCGTGCGTCCATTCGTGTGTTGGTCCGCACGTCCATCCGGCGTCCACCCATGCGTCCGTTCGTGCATCCGTCCGTCCATGCGTCCGTCCATCCGTGCATCCGTCCGTCTGTCTGTCTGTCCATCCGCGCGTGTGTACGTCCATCCGTGCATCCGATCACGTTCGAGAATGCAGATGGTGCGCGGGTAACACCGACGCGACGCGAGCCAAGGAAACCAAGCGCAAGCGTCTTCAACGCGCCCGCCGCTCTGCTTCGTCCATGCCCCGCCAACCTTACGCCACTTACGGCGACTATCCATGAGACTGAGTTAGGCACTCCTTCTTGGCGCACCCAGGCACAAACCGCGCAGCAGCCAATCTGAGAGCAGCGGTATAACGCCATCTAGAATATACGCACTCAACTGCAGTTTGTTTGTACTTCTATGAGACAGCGCACTCTGTTATACTGTTCGAGAGATACTTCCTTTCTTTTTTTTTCTAGTCTCTTCACTCGGTTTCTCCTCTTTTTTCTCGGTTACGCCACACGCAGGACAAGGTTAGACTAAGAGGCCCTAAAGAAGAGGAATGGCGTTACACGAAGCAAACCTAGTGCATATACCGTTCCCAGTATACTGAAGTAGCTTCTACTTAGTCTTTCGTTAATGACTATTGCCTAAATATTCTACTTTTATTTGTAACTCAGAAAGTAATCGTAAAATCTAATGAAGGATGGCTCGGCGTATTCGATTATGCCTTGCAAAGCCTGCAAGTGTGAACCACGTTGTAAAGAGATCCAGATTCTACAAGTAGAAGTAGGCATAAAACTGCGCGTGAGTTGATGGAAGCCTATGTCATTCGAAGAAAAGAAAACGGTGTATCAGCGACGCGTATGTGACGTACGTATCGGCAAAGAGATTGTTCGATAGCTGCATAGCGTAAGGCTCTGTGAAGACTGTGCTGTCTGTACGTTGTATATTTAATTCTGGCTTTGTGCTCAGTCTACTTTAGTTGAAAGTGCCGCTTGCCCTCGTGTGTCTCTTTATTCTGTATTTGGGATATTTCGCGGCCAAAGGACGACATTAAGCAAGTACCAACTAGGCCAACAATCAGTCTCATACTAACTTTGTCATAGCTTTTCATCGAGAATCGCTGTCTGTGCTGTCTGCACGCACTTTTATTTTAGTACGTCCTGTATTCTTTCAGACGCGTGAGGCATCGCAGCGCTTGACACCACTCCTCCAAGAAAGACGTTCGAACAGTTGTGCGCTCGTTGATGGGCAAAGGCGCCACACGTTCCAGGAAAGGTCCGTGAGAGGCGTTCGCGTGTGCTTCGGCCTGTCCACTTTGCTATTCTTGAGCAAGCAGGAATCGATCAAGAGTGTTCAGACGGGGCAGGTTTGATAGAGTGGGACCACTTGGGTCGCATCTCCACCGCTTTTCTGGCCACTAGCCAGTGTTTTATAAAACTATACGGACGCATCGCTGTACCGGGGTCGCCTGAAAGATGGACGATCCACGGCACGCGCCTCCCGCGTGCAACATACTAGCCCTTACACACTCGTTGCAAAGGTTGGAGGGCGGGGGAGGAGGACACGTCATTAGAAGTGGTGGGGTGGGAGCAGCAGCCGCGATGCGACTTGGACCGACCAGGAAGCAGCGCGGCCGCGTCTTTCTACGACTGCCTCATGTACCGGTAATCTTCGGCTGGCTGCTGCATCGTACAAGAAGGTGAATGGCCCGAACAGCGAACGATCGGCGACCGCACGGACTCGTATGTACAGCGGCTCTTCATGTCGGCGCACCTAATCACTCGGTGCACGTCGCGCGCGCGTAGCGTGTGCATAGAGACACGCGCGCCGCCCGGCGGGTTTCATTAGCGGCGCGGTCATCGTGAGAAGGTAAACACGACCTCTGGCCTCGCCGTGCCCCACGCCGGAGGCCTCCTTTGGACGATGCTTGTAGCAGCAAGCGGCAGGGTCCCTAAGGGGCGATGACGTTTGGGAGTGTGCGTGCGTGAGACGGTGATGTTGTGAATGAACCCCGTGACTTCCATAATCTGGAGGCGGTCAAGAGCTTCGTGTGTAACGGCGCCGCGTTCTTGCGCAAACAGCTTTGGCGATTTGGAGTTGCGAAATACGATAAGCATGAAAAAACTGCCAGGTCTGTCCGGAACGCTCAGCACAGTCACAGCGAGAGCTGAAAGAGCGGCCTTTCTAGAGCCTTTTTAAACGCTGTTTGGGTAACTGCTACAAACACACTTGCAGGGTACCCACTACGCCATAAATCATCATCATCATTTTAGAGTAGCAGGGAGGTATCCACTTTGCCGTTATTGGTCATTATTCGGAAAAGCGGGGTACCTGCTACATAGTTGCAAGGAATATTGCGCACATCCACTTTGCCGTTATTCGTCATTCTTCGGAGAAGTGTGGTACCTGCTACATACTTTCAAGGAATATAGTGCAAATATTTAGCGCCGTGGCTGACGATGATGAAGAATCACGCCTGTGGCTTTTGCAGTGGTTGGAGCTAGCATTCGACGACCCAGTCGTTACGCAATTCTCATTGTATGACACCTGACTATACTGTTCTAAAACGCTTGAGTACTCACGTTAACGCAGTTCCCTCCACGACATTAGGCCTGCATTATGGTGAGCTTTCTCTCTACGTACAAACAATGACACGCTAGATGCGAGAGCCGAACGCTTTTACAGCAACCTCTTCTCTTCACAATATTGATGTCTCATGGGCTGGGAAGGATGTAAGCTTGTAACAATGTAGATATATGCGTAGCTTCTTTTGTTATGCACATTTGTAAGGCATTATGTGCATGTTGAATGGCGTCAAGAATACATAATGAACACCTTGCGCGCATTCTCAAAGCACATCGTGAGCGGCTACTTAATCAGAAGCCAGTCAGTCATCGTGCCAAGCATGTTATTAGCTAATGAAGGTAGGCAATAGATAGAGTCAGTTTGTTACGGAGTTTCGAGGATTTACACTGGGTGTAATAATGAACTTGTAATTTATATCGGCAGTTAACTGATTTCTGACTTTTTTACACTGCCTAAGAAATTTTACGTCTCTTCTTGAAAAAAAAATCACCCAAGAGCTTATCTCGATCGATTGTAAAGAAGAAAAAAAAAAACACTGCGGTCACTGTATAACACTGGGCTGCCACGGAAAGAACCGTAGTTCGAGCCCTCTTCCAAACTGAAGATTTTTTTTTTTGGTTTCATTTATTTGTTACATTTCGAGCACTGCCATTATGGACACCGGCGGTGGTGGCGGCGGTGGTGGCGGCGGAGGACAACTACGGCGCCGAAAAGTCACCTTTACTGCCATCACATTACAGCTATCGCTGGAAAAAACAAAAAAGAAGAAGAACTTAGAACGCAACATGTGACACTTTAAATGCTTCAAGCCGCAAAGAATCACCAGATGGTTGCAATTTCTGGAGTCCTCCACTAAAGGCCGTTTCACATGACACAAAAAGTAGCGATTTTCAGGCTGCGAATTCGCTCGCAGAGAAAAAAAGAGCAGTTCGCTGCCGCCGCAGCGGTTCTCGGCGAGCTTCCAACATGTTGGAAATTTTTGCTCTGATCGCAGCGGCGGGAGCGATTTTCGGTCGGGAACCGTCGAAATAGGGTTGCTCCGGTCAAGCCGTCGAAATAGAGTCGACGTGTTTGTTTTGGTAATGGCCGATGCTGTGCATTTTAAATGAATTCAGGCTGCAAGGGGTTCTTAAGTGATGAGACAAGCGGGCCCTTCGTTACCGTTCACGGTAACTTCAAGATAATTTACATATTATTACATTACATTCGTGGCTGTCACAATGAGCGGTGGCAAGAACTCACCGCTCTAGTCACAGAGCGAAAAACGGGGACCGTTCGCGGCCCACGTAAAACGAAACCGCTATTAGTGACGGTTGTGAACAGAGCGATTGGAGTGACCGGAACGATTTTTTTTTCGCTGCAATCACGGCATGTGAAACAGCCTTAAGGCGTCTCTCATAATCATATAGTGGTTTTGGGACGTTACCCCAGATATTATTCAAGAAGCACTATTTGTTGCTCTTATTTTAATTTTTCTATATATAGCCTTGAATGGTATGTCACCATACATACATACATACATACATATATATATATATATATATATATATATATATATATATATATATATATATATATATATATATATATATATCTGTGTGTGTGTGTGTAACAAATGAAACACTGATGTAACATTTTAGAATCCACCGTGGCTAAGCTGGCTCGCTAGTGTTCGTAATACTAAATGCTGAAGCTGAAGGCTATCGTTTGCACTACAACACGTCGAATTCACATCATTACATTACAAGCGATCATCGATTCAACACAAGTTCCGTATTTCCTCTCATATTGCTCACCATTGTAGAAGTCAGACGCAATGTAATGGCGACTAACCAAATGTCCTCCATCTTCATGAACAAGAGAAAAAAAAGTTGGACAGAGATGGAAAGGAAAGCATCGGCAAATGAGCAACTGCGTTCGTGCTCTTATTACCTGCTTCAACGAGGCCCAAGTTTCCACAAGGACAGGAACAACAAGAGAGAAGACAGAAAGGTTAACCACGCACGCGAGTGTGCAAAGCCATTCCCGCAGAACCATGACGTCTCAAGGCAGACCCGTGTGCCAACACTGTATTCAGGCATGATCGAGGGGCGCGACATGTATATGTTCCAGTGAAACAGCTGCCCGCTCAAAAAACATCGAAAATTTGACCAAACTAGCCCCTTCGAAGCGCACGTGCACACACACTGGATATCTTGCGTCGCAATCATCATTTTTTTACATGCCAGAGCTACGTTTTTTCTTTTTTTCTTTTTTTATCTTTCTTTCTCTCGCCGTTTATTGGGGCTAAAGCTCAAGACCGTACCACCACTATCATTTGCTGACTGCACAGTCCCGAGGGTTCGGAAATAAATGCGTCGCGGTCGCGCAATGCATCACCGCGCAGGGCAAACCCCCGTTCTTCACGCGGTTTTTGCCTGTACCAGGCCTGCCCTGTCGGTTATGGGGCCTGGTTGGCCGGCCGACGCGGCAGTGCTACGTGGCTATTCGTTAGGGCTACCCGAGGCGTTTATGAATGTTCCGGTTCGCAACTGCGACCACGCTGCTGATGCTGTGCCCCGGACCAAGCGACGCAACTGCCAAGTGAACGAATGAGTGCACGGCAGTGACAACAGCCAGAGCGGACGAGAAGGGAGGGTGCACCGAGACCTTTATTTCTCTATGCCGAGGCCGCGATTTATCATTCACAGGGCTAGACGGAGCGCGTACACAGAAACGTGAAGAAGCATACAATATAAAAAAGCACGACAAAGAGCACGTGCGAAATCGCATTGCGTGAGCGCTCGTCATTATTATAGACTCGTAACGGAGATTATTTCACCTCTTTTCCTCCCGCTCCAACCACCTGCATTTTCTTTACATTTTTTTTCTTTTTCGTTTCTTTCCATCAGCTTCAGCGCCCTTCTACGTCACCGTTATTCTCGTTCGGGCCGGCATACACGAACATGTTCTTGTTGTCTAGCTAGTTTCACGCTTTTCAAACAGGGTCTTGCCTGTTTGCTCGATTTGATACTTCTTTTTTGTAGTTGTTGTTTTAGTACGGTACAGTGGCGCTCTGTTAGCGCGCGCGCCTTCCTTTATGTGAGGGCAATTTTTTTCCTTCGCCCTTTTTAGCGGCACAAACTCTCTTTTGCGTTATTTACTCGCAGAAAAGATGCTGCAGAAGCTTACTTTGATTGATATGTGGGGTTTAACGCCCCAAAATAACCATATGATTATGAAAGACGCTGCAGTGGAAGGCTCCAGAAATTTCGACCACCTGGGGTTCTTTAACGTGCACCCATTTCTGAGCACGCGCGCTTACAAACAAGATGCTGCAGAAGCGATTCGGAAGCCCATAATTGGCCACGCGGAGCTTCTCCGTTCTCAGTGGGGTGCTTCCCGAAAACTTGGCAAAATTGCTCGTTTCCTCACGCCCCCCCCCCCCTTAACGTGGTGGTCGCTGCCAAATCGTGCTTGCTTTCGCGAAGCGTGCCTAGTGTTTACGAATCCGTGAGGAAGATAACAAAATGATAAAAGAAATAAAGAAAGAGCTTTAGCTGAATGTTTGCTGACGTGTGGAGATGCGGCGAGATTAATGGATTGCTGATGATTCGGCCTGTGCTTCCCGCGGACATGCAGTAGCCACTTATAACCAGATATCACCTGCTCGTGCAAAGTAACAGGGGGCGATTAGAAGCACAACTTCTCGCTCCCAGGGCACGAAATAAGGAGGGAAGTGGGAGGCAGTAGAACTGCGTGTGGTTGGAGGACAAAGAGAAGTAAACAAGGGGGGTGGCGGTAGGAAAGAGAAGTGATGATGGTGTGATGTGCATTCTAGAGCTGCACAACAGGTCATTAGTATCTCAAATCTCTTTTATTTGACCTGCAAAGAGGAAGCAGCAGCCTTGGAAATGAAGAAAGGCAAAAGCGAAAGCAATGGTATCCACCGTGGAGCAGGCACTGGTGCTGAACAGTGTTTTCACAGGGGTTTCAAAAGATAACGCCATGCTCTTTCTTCACATTCTCACGAACAACTAGAGTAGCAGGGTGTTTAACGAGAGGCTGGTCTTATTGGCTAGTCCATACTAATATTATTAATGTCTAGAGATAAAGATCACACTCAAGTTAACGCTGAAAATATATAACAATTGTCAGGGTTTAACGTCCCAATACCACGGTACGATTATGAGGGACGCCTTTGTGCAGGGCTCTGGAAATTCCGACCACCAGTGGCAGCAAACGCCGGCAAATACTCTGCACCGGGTACGGCTAATTACATGCTACTATGTACACGGGTCACAAGTATTTTCCCCTTCGTCCTAAATGCGGTGGCCGCGACCGGGATGCGAACCCATAACCACTAGACCACCGTGACGGGTTCCAACGCTGAAAATGACTTGGACGAGGGAGAAGGCAAGAGAGAGAGAGAGAAATAAATAAAATACATAGACACAGGCAGGTTAACCTGGTAGAAGAACCAGTTTGTTACCCTGTACAAGGGTGATGAAATAAGGGTCGAAAAGAGGATAGAGAGAAGGCCGAACTTCGACACATATAGAGTCATCTCACGCAGTTAGCGAAGCATGGCTGCGATGTGGTACGTAAATATTTTGACTCAATAGTAAACGGCGGCTGGACAGCCGCGTGGTTCTTGTTAATTCACAATATATTTCGCTTTACCATGTACAAAGGTAACATAATGCATACATAAAAAATGTTTTTGTTTTATTATTTTTTTATTATTATTCAATGCCACGGTGACAGGTGGCCCAATGGCACCATTCGTCCGCGCGACCGACTTTGGTGGCACGGTTCTCGCCGAAGAAAGTGAGAAAGATCAGAATTGAGGCATTGAATGCTGACAACACTTTCACCGCTTCAAACCGGTGTCTCGGTGCATATCCACGTTCGTCTCACCCCACTTTCGCTCTTTTTTCTTCCGCCTTCATTTCTCATACCACACTACTTTTCTCCCTTTCAACGCGACGTTGCCTTTCGGCGCCAGAAAACCTGGCGTTGCGCAGGCAAATAACATTGCGAGACGCCCTGCCCGGAGCGATTATTTCGCATGCAATGGACACTGCTTTTTTTTTTTTTCGCTCCCTTACTTGTTTGGCTTCTTTTACTTTAATCAACTTGTCGCTCAAAGCTCACACGCCTAGCCTAGTACATCGTCCCGTGAGTAAAAAAGAAAGAAAGAAAGAAAGACGCGCGAAGGGTTGGCGCCGGTGTAGAATTTGCGTGGAGTCCATTCGTATACTCGCCTATATACCTGCTGTCGCTCCCAGGACGTATACACCCCGCTCGTGCTGGCCCATTATTATTACTTCGTTTTTTTTTTTCCCTCCGTACATGGAGCAGAAAGCGTGCGTTTGTTGTTGGGGGCACGCGGAAGCTTACACATATAATTTCGACGTCGGGCAAAATGCGTGCACGATTGCGTGCACGCCGTCTCCCGAGATCTCGCTCAATCTCGTAATCGCTCGCTGTTCGGACCAGCCGGCGGCGTTGGCGGCACCTGTAGTCTACACGGGCTACACCGTCCGTCCGTCCCCCCCCTTCTCCTGCATCTCTCTCTCTATAACTCTCTCTCTCTCTCTCTCTGTTCTCTCTCAATCTCTTTTGTTCCTCATATCTTTCTCGTGTTGCCGTACTTCGGCGCCTTAGCGCACGTTTCAATTTCGATGAGAGATGGGGTGGGAATATAGAACCTTTGCAATTAATTCAGAAATCAAGTCATGGCAAAGAAGAAAAGTGAGACGGCGCACGTGAGAAAGAGAGAGAGAGAAACAATTGATGGAAAAAATTACAAAACAATTAACTATAGGCTTTGTGCAGCTCGGCAGCTCTGCGCGCTGGCGCGAATTCTGCCCTATACTTAACGGCACGGCGATAACCAGAAGCAGCAGGAAAAGCGTCTTACAGGAGCAAACGAAAGACTAAAAAGAAAAAAAATTGAAGCGGTTGAAAAGAAAACAATCAGCTTGGCGTATGGAGATCGAACGGGGCAGTTTAGGTTTGCTTCGATTGGGAAAATGGCACCTTTCCGGAGGTGACGGTGCTAATGAATGGTGGTGCATGGAATGGGCAAGCAGCTGCCGCCACCGTTGCTCCTGCAGAAGCGTGGGGGAATGGAATATGGCCCTATACGCAACATTATATAGGCGTGACAGATCATTGGCGAAGCATAGATATTTAGCGCGCATGCTTGTGAAGGTGTCGGTGCTCTAATGGCGTGAAGCGAAGTGCAGCCACTGCACGCGCCGCGTTAAGTGCCATTCGCCGGGCAATCGATCTTATACGATATTGGCGAGTGGCGGCCTTCGATTGTCGCTTAAGACTTCCCCCCTGCTTAATATAGGCGACGAAACTAAGATTACGAGCACTG
Source organism: Rhipicephalus microplus (assembly GCF_043290135.1). Classification (NCBI taxonomy): domain Eukaryota; kingdom Metazoa; phylum Arthropoda; class Arachnida; order Ixodida; family Ixodidae; genus Rhipicephalus; species Rhipicephalus microplus. The sequence continues at coordinate 156,806,818 of NC_134701.1, forward strand.
GAAATGGAAAGAAAAAGAGAAATATGTACGATCAGTGGTTGCAAGGACGGCTTCTTGCCCAGGCCGTTAGAGCCTTCCTGGGCAGAGGAAGTGTTCCGTGTTAACGGGCATTGACGCCGGCTCTTAATCCCTCCTCCTGACGTTCACCTACACTTGAACACGGACGTAACACTTGAAAATAAACACAAGAAAACAAGAAGAAGAAAGAGTGCTTCGGACGGCTTTGCAGCTTATGGCGGCAGTTGCATTGCAAGCATGCAGTTGCAGAGTACTGCCAGAGGCACAGCCGGAAACTCTTTTTCAGTGGTGGGAAGAAGATTGTGTTGAGTGACCTCTTATACATGTTCGTGGGCACGTTTCTATGAGTACGTGTGGATTTACACGCGCACAAATAAAAACATTCAAAGGAGAGGGGGAAGAGGCTAAAAAGGTTGGACCCGCCCTCCCGACACCCTGGCTATACCAATAAGCATTGCCTCCATGTATCTGTATATATAGTCGGTAATTATGTCTTCTCAGCTCAACCAAAATACGCCTACTGCTGCGGACTGCCCAAAAACGTGGTCTGGTAATTCTTGTTATAATTGTAGAGCCCTTGCCGATTGCCCTGGTCTCCTCGCGTTCAAGCAGGCTGTCACAAACCCTGTCTTCTCGAAAGCTGCTGTCGGAGGGAAGCGCACTGAAGAGCCGATGACGAGTACGAGAGGTTTATTTACACTTTTACAGAAAAAGAATTCGAAACAGAAATGCACCACCTCTGGCGTTCGCCTGCTGCTTTTACTCCTTTCGCATCGTTTTGCACCAGGACCAGGGAAACAGTGATGACGTTTTCTTCTAATCAGTTCGCCACTTTTCAGGGTCATTTTGCCGGTACCGCCCCGAACACACACACACACACACACACACACACACACACACACACACACACACACACACACGCATATATATATATATATATATATATATATATATATATATATATATATATATATATATATATATATATATATATATATATATATATATATATATATATATATATCTCAAACCCAAAAACATGCATTGTTCCGGCGACATTGCGGCATAGAGCGAATTATGATGACAGCAAAAGGAATGTGATTAGTCCGTTGTGTCGCCGCTAGGGCCGACCATCCATGCTGTCGAACTGTGGCAGCTCGGGCTAGTTGATATGGCATGACGATAGTTATAGCGCGAGAACAAAACGACGACACAGAGATGCTATAACTATCGTCATGTCGAACTGTGTTTGCAGGTCAGGTAACTCCAATGAAATGTACCTGGACATCTAGCGTTGATTTGAGCATCGGTGGCCTATCAGCCAGAGACGCACAGCGTGGTCGTCTGAAGTCTGTCTACGGCGAAACTCAGCGTCGCGGCCTTTCTTCCTGGGGCATATAGGGCCCTCGTGTCGCATTTCCGCGCCGGCACCAGCGACAGTAGTACTGTGTAGAGCGATTGCCACCACGCATTTCTCAGTACACGAAAAACAACCGGGCGTCTTCGCGCTCATCCTTATGGCCGCAAAGTGAGGTGGTATGCCTGTCTTCCGTCCCGGCACCCACGGCAAAAGGTGGCTCGCCGATCGCAACACCATGCAACTATAGATGCATGACGATAGTTATAGCGCGAGAACAGAACGACGAAAAGAGACAAGAAGGACACGAAGAACAGCTTCGGTAGCGGGAATCTCGTTACTCAACATCGTCCTTGTCGTTGCACCGTAAGCTAGCGCTCGCTAGCATTCCCGGTAGCCATATGGTCAAAGCCAAATATATTTCGCACGTGCGTCCATACATCAGGCGCCACGCACGTGGTGTTACTTGTGCGGGAATCCCGAAAACGACCGAGGAGAATAAAAGGAGGTCTGGTAAAGCGAGTGCCGTATCCCGCTGCGCGTACGTCGCTACTGGAACGGCGATGTAAATATACGCGTATGCAGATGACTTGTGGGCTATGTCCACCGCTGTAGCTACTGGGACAAGGCCAAAACGAGCTGAAAACGAGAGACTTGTCGCAGTGGTTGCTGACCATTTCGAAAAAAATACAAAAAGAAATGAGATAGAGTACCGTGTTTCTTCGCCTCTTCGGTCATTATCAGATCACGGCGCCGTACATCCGTTCCCCGCATTGGAGGATTCCCGCAGAGCATGCGCGACGCTTTGACCATTTCCCTGGATAGATGGATCCACGTATGCACCGCATCGCGCGTCCGAGTGGGTCGCTTCGTCGGCTTCGGCAATATGCCTTGTGCCGCCTTGGCCAGTTTTGTTCGGAATATGTAATGACACCCAACCAATCCATCGAAGCACTGCGTGCGGCAGAAATGAGGGCAAGGAAAGAGCATGGAGCTTGGAGTTAGCTGTATACCTAAGTTCTAGTATATTCACGCAGTTGACCCAATAAACCGAGTATTTCGGTTTCTCCAGATCCTTGTAGAGAATAACGTTGTATGTGTACCATAAAATTTAACAGTGCCGTGAAAAACAAGTAATTCTGAATGCAGCTTCTTGGGCTAAGTCATCGTCTGTGCTGGTATACGGTGCCAACGCGCGCTTCGGTATCCAAAGTGAGCTTTCATTACACACTATCGTTTGCTGCTTATTGGGCTTTGCCGGACAAAGTAGGTATCTCAACTCTGCTGTATCTCTATTAAAGCAAAGGTAACTGCTAGCAGTTAGCAGGAACATAGTATAGATATATCTTATTTGTTGCTATCCCAACAAAATTGGCCTCTGCCGAGTTATCGATGGAAGAAGACGGCGATGAAAGATGAACTCAGCACAGCCTGCGTCATATTAAACTAGATGGCGAATGATATGCAAATTGGCAATCTACCATGACTCAAAGTCGTTACCCCAGTGAATGTGAGCGATGCGCCGCGATCCACAATACGCCTTCTTCACCGCGTCACGGCATATACGCAGCCTTCCGTCAGCGGGAAAGGTGCGATGCGTTTTGATGTGCTCACGCGAGAAACCCACCGGCGCGCGATCGCGGAGGCCATGGTGTACGTAGTCTATACGCACGGCCCTTGATCTCGGAGGCTTTCCTTCTGGCGATCTTAGCTGGCCCGGATAACAGCGGCTTCGCCCAGCTACCAAAAAAAAAACCACGCAAATGGTCGAATTTTTGGCACAGAAAAAAGGCGGATTACCGACGACATGCATTTTGTGGCTAGGATAGGACACGAGTACTTATTGGCTACCAAGCCAGTGATGTATACTTATTATCTGCGGTCAACGTACAAACTAATTGGGTCCAAGTGCACATGGCAGCCACTTTTCACTATATCGCTATCGAAATCAGGAACTGAAGGAATGCTCCGCACGACTGCACCTCACCTGAATGTACTGGAGCAGACTTCATGCTTGCCACGTACATTGATGGTACGCATGAAGTTTGATTCATGCATGCGTACCATTACGCATGGAGACACTCGGCTGCTGACTCTATTGACTAGGCTCGCATTTCGATGAAGGCTAAATGCTACAGGCTGGTGTACTGCGTCACTCAGCGAAGGAACCTCAGGTAGTGTCAATTATCCGTGGACCTCCACTGTGGCCCATCTTCTATAGCCTGAGCAACTTTGGGACGGTAAACACCATGAGGCACCCAACCAACATCATGCGTAGCGGACCATATCACCTGAGTATAACCTCACTTTCATTAAAGCTTCGCTGATAAGAGGCGACTCTGTTGTGTAGGCTATATGGTCAGGCGTCGAATTTCCGCACAGGGGTGCCGATTGCTCCGCAAAATGTAGGCACTGCGGTGGCAAAGACGCATCGACTTGCCGCTCAGTGCCGGTCTCAGAAAAACAGGACAGCGAGATCATCGATGATGATACATATAAAGTAAATTTCATGCTCTGAGAATGCGATTCTCTCAGGGCGATGTGGGAAGGCGATTTGAGCAGCTCCGAACTTGTCGACTGACTCTGGGCACTCGAGCAGGCCTGGAAAGCGGCAAACCAGGCCAAACCTGGACCTAATAATTAGGAACACCTGAACACGGGTCGCCATATCTCGCAGGAAACCAGACAATATTTTACGTGTCATAAGCTTTCCATCGTAATGAGCTTGCCCAACGACCAGCCTCGGTCCAAAAAAAAAAAAAAAAATCCTACACCCCCGCGACGGAATTTAAAATCCTATCAGAAGGCTGCACCAGTGTTTCCAGGATTTCTGCGTCGCTCCCGCCTGAGTGAGTGTTTCTAATTGAAAAGTTCATACAACGAAAGCAGTGCATGGCTAGCAGGAACGACAAACCGTCCGGCAGTGGTGTAATAAGTGTTTTCATTGGCTGTGTTATCAGTTAAACCGTCGTTGGCAGCGTCGTACCCAAGCGACCACCCCACTGGCTGCGTTGTGAGTTAGCTCACGATACCAAACGTCGCTGAGTTAGCTTCAAGGAGGATTAAAAAAGTTGCTGGAGTGGAAATGAATACGCAGAAGTAAAGTCAATCCCCTGGCAAGGTGGTGGATGTGGCGGCCATATTACTAGCGGCATGATTAAGTATCATCTTTCAGCGATTAAAAACGAAGCGTTTTCCTCGCACGCCCAACGAGTTTAATGTGTCGTCGGGTCACATAGTGCTCCAAGTGCGTCTTACAGTTACTACTTTTCCTTAGTGAGCCTCTAATCGCAGGCAAAGTTCGTTGAAGGTTCAGTCATCCATACTCGTTGCTGTGTGTTGTTTCGTCGGGAACAACTTTCTTTTAATATAGAAGTAAGGTAGAATTTACATAACATATCAAAGCCACTTGATCTTCAAGTGGGCACTATCAGAAAAGAACATGTTTCCGCCATCTTGGCAGTGGCAAAAGGTGGCTTCACTTCTGCTGCCAAGGCATTACGGGAGCTTCCACTCCAGCAATTTTTCCTTAATCCTTCTTGGTTAGCTCGCGATGTTAAAACGCTTGCAACATCGTGGCGTTGCGGTGTTAATGTGATGAGTCTGTGAGGATTGCGGGAACGAGTTCGCCGGGGTGAACGTAACGGAACGTCCGTTACCAGAGGGAGTTTCTGCAGCGCCATTTTTCCACGGCTTCGGCTGCGACGTCTCTGACCACCTGTGGTTCGATAACAACCACTCTGATTAACGCGTCGCGAAACGCGTTTAACCGCTCATTACACTCCTACATGACCATGATCATGCGAGGCACAATGTGCGGCATGTGAAATATGAACACTGAAGCAAACCCAAGCCACAACACTGTCTAACCACATAAAGAAGCACCAACATGTCATCAGTGATTGTGAAAGGCTTCAGTGCAGTGTCGGGTTCAACCAAGAAGGATTAAAGGAAAATTGCAATTTTTTTAAATCCTCCTTGGGTTCATCCAACTGTTAAACACTGCGGCCGAAAGTTTCAGCTTTCCCTGGTTAGCCATTTGTATCTTGAGTGAGGTTTTTTCAGTGTTTACTTCTTATTTCTCTCCTGCTTTCTCCCTATCTTTCGGTACACTTTCCATCAAGGGCGAAAAAAAGAATGGCAGCATATCCACGGAGTGAATGATGGAGAGTGGGGCGAAGCATTCGTCCGTCCATTCGTTCTTGCTTCCGTCCGTCCATGCGTCCGTCCCTGCGTTCGTGCATGCATCCGCCTCTGCGTCCGTTCATGTATCCATCCATGCATCTGTCTGTGTGTCCGTTCATCTATCTATTCAACACTCCAAGTACCACCATCTCGCATCTTTTCATCATATATTCCCCATATAGATGCACTGCCATCCAGCGGACATTCAAAGGACTAAACGAGAGGGGGCACACGCACACTTTCTTACGGCTTGCGCTTCGGGTCTACTTCCCACCTTTAACCACCTCCAGTTCATGGTATATACTAGTTCACTGTAATCATGGCACTGCGGCCGAACACTCGCTATACCTTTTTAAAACGAAGGAGGTTACACCCAGCGAGTGTAACGTAGCGACCCTTTCTTGTCAGATAGTGCTCAATGTACATGCCACTGGCTGCAAAGGGAATCGCAGCGTGCGCGTTAACTAAAAGCCGAAAGCTCCTGTCTCTTATTCCCTATTAGCCGCCATTAGTATGTACATTGAGCACTATTTTTATTGTTCAACAACGCACAGAAGAAAGCTCTCAACGGCACCACCTTGGAGATCAAAATGTTATACTTGTAACATACTACAACAGCTACGAGGGACAAACAGGTGCTGCTATAAAGAGTTTTGCCCCTAAAATACCACATAAAGCAAGCCCTCACGCTGTCCTTTTTCTGCACTGAAGGTAGGTAGTCTATTATTATCCCGCTAACTGAAAGGCCACCCTATATGACTTGCAGCTGTGTTATTGTCAGCGTTGAACGAAGCGCGGTGATCTGCATACACTTGACTGGACAGGCGCCTCTGACACATTCTGACGTGGTCAGTTCCAACACAAACGAACGGGTGATGCATAATGCATACCTTAAATGTGCACAACCACCCACGTTATCAACGAGATCAGGCGCGTGGCTCGCGCATGCAAGGCGGCTACGACAAGGTACCATGGGTCTATACGCACACCATGGTGTATACACCCTTTCGGTAACCAAAATGCCGCAGTGGCAGTCACCCATGGAAGGATACGGTCCAGCACCATTGCCTAATGACGACAGCCAATCAGCTGGGACGAGATGAATATCGCTGGCCCGGCATCTTTGGTGTTAATCAGGCTCACGGTATACGGTTGAGCGCCCTTCATATGTCCGGTCGTAAAGCTCCGTTGATGGAAAGGCGTCATAGCTGTGGTCACAAGAGCGTTGTTATTGCAGTGCTGGCCAGTAGCCTTGCTGATAATAACGCCCAGTGGCCCACATAAAGAAAAAAAGCAAGCATTGGCATATCACGAGGCAATGCACGGCATGTATCTCCAGTAGACCCACGTTCAGTGGTGAACAGCTAGAAGGCCTGCGTGAAAGGGGGGGGGGGGGCTTTTAGCTGGGTTTCAGCGATGCTTAAGTATTCGAGCAAGCGTGCTGCACGCATAGCCCACATTTTGCAGGCGAAGGTATCTGGGTTACAGGAGCACGGCGCACAATTGCTCCTATGTGTATGCGTAAACGCCATTCTTCACAACCCCCCCCCCCCCCCCTCCATTCATGGCCTTGAACATTCTTGAGTAAAGGCTTAGATAGCAAATAAATAAATAAATAAATAAATAAATAAATATCCGGACCTTCTACTCTGTGAAGGTGGTTCACCACAAATCTGTTTAGCGGACAAGAGGGGACAATGAAACATAATCCATAGCGGCTAATGCACCGGCCGTGCAACTAAATCTATACCTTTGTCGAGAAAGTCTCCTCTAAATTTAGCGGGCGTGACTTGAAGGTTTTCGATTTCAGGAGCATGATGCTTGCATCCTTGCCTCGTGAATAGCCGACATCAATGCAAAAATGTGCGGGAGCTTACAAAATGGACATAGCGTATACCTTAGAAGGATCCTTTTTTCCCCACCTCAAGTGATGATATTATACTTTCAAACTCGCCAATCTCGTTGATGAATGAGCGAATGAACGCGTTTTGATTGTGCCAACAATTGCGTCACTTCCTATAAACCCGAACTGACACTCTTTTCCCTTTCATAATGCAACTATAGTCTCTCACAGACACTTGCACGCCTACAACAGCTATATGTTATCGTGGTTTGAATTGAATACTTGCCCAACAGCTAAAGGCTTATTTCCCTCATAAGGTAAACATAGAGCAAACAGAACCATATACACGCAATAAGGAACACATCTAAGTACGCGGCAAAGAGAAACGGACTACAACCACTTCGCATACGCTCATATATAGTATATACGGGCCTCCCATCTGGCCCCAACTCGTTCACGGGCGCATCTTTACACACCGATACAGAGCGCTTCGTAGCGCTTCTCTCCGGCCACATATAAACTCAGAAGGACCAGGGCGACCGGACCTGCGCATATATTCCCCGCAAGGAACGCATTGTCTCGAGCTGCCCGCTTCATCATACGGCAGCGCAGGCCTCCCAGCTGCTCAGGCCAAGGTGCGCGCCTCCATTCGCAATCGCAATTTCACGAGCAATCAATCTGGGCCCCCGCGCACGCTTGCCCCGCAAAGCGACGGGGGCCCCACAATAATAATAATAAAAAACACTGCATATATACTATGGGCGCGCCGAGGCTCCGAGAAGGCTCGCGCGTTTCCAGCTCGCGTAATCGTCCCGAGGTTCAGCGATTGCCGTGAACACAATGGAGGCAGCCCGGCAGCTGTGAGGTGAGCGAGAAACCAATGGACCCGAATAATGGCAGAAGCCGTGCGAGTGTCTGTGCGGGCCAATCATGATGCGGGGTCCGGCCACTCCGCAACGCAGAGTGTATGTAATGCAGTCGATGTTGGACCGCCGGTGGCCGCGAAAGGAGAAATGTGGAAGACACGCATCGGGAACGGTATCGCGCCGAAATGACCGCGCAACGTTTTATGCGATCGCAGTGACCACACGCGAAGGGAACGAATGCGTATACCGTTGCCTGCATATATACGGTCGAGTGTTACTACGTGGCTCTAATGCCCGACACGCATCGCGGAGATTTTATACGGAACTGATTCAGGATAACCCCCTGTCCCGTAAGGTATAACCCTACACGACACCACGCTATAGATGCGATGAAGAGGTGTTACGTTATACGTCCGGTGTGCTGTCTCGGGTCACATTCAGCTTTAACCTTTTCCTGTGCTCTCCTCTGTCATACTGATAGGAGCTGGGACAACTGGTATAGCCAGAATGAAACCCCCAGAGACAACCGGGCGTTTCGCGACTATGTCTTGTGGAATCGTGCATCTGCCAATGCATCGCAAAAAAAAAAATAAAAAGCGGAAATGTTAGTTCGCTTGCCTTTGTACTAAAAACGTATGTACTAATTTGAATCATATGGTGCATAGTCCAGATTTTCACAGGTATCGGAATGTACGTCCGAGTGATACTTGAAGGTGAATTAAGGGAGCAACTAGCTACATCTGTTGTTTCTGCCGCATATGTACTTCGTTTATGAAATTGCGTATTGGTTATGGAGCAAGGCATTCGCCAGTGGGACCATCTTTTGGGGCGAAGCGCGGGCTGCGGACGCCGAGCTCATTTGGCCGCTTTTCTTGTACCGGCTGTCTGCCGGAATGCAGACAGCAGAAAGGGCGTTTGTTATCAATGAATGCCTTGCTCCTTTACTACTAGAAAAGAAATGATTGACAGCAGCGCGTTTGCAGCACGTATATACAAGCTGACATATTCAGATTCTCTCGTGGCTTCGTGATATATACAAACGGATGGCTGCCAATTACCTCGCGGCATTCGGCAGTAACTTACTTACAACATTCCGGGTTCATGTGCTCAGAGTTGTTGACAAACTCGCACTCGCGCTAACCCTTGCTGGCTTCCTGTTTAGCACAATGGGTAGAGCAACCCACCCTAAAAAGGTGTTGTTCCCGGTTCGATTGTTCGACCTCCAGACCACGACGCATATTCGCGAATAAGTATCACGTTGAACACGGTAACGCTTGAGACCAGGCATTAACACCAGGTGTCATTGGAAAGAATAGATCGTAAACGTTTCTGAATTTGCACAATTCAAATTTATTCGTTGAGCGCAGCGAGCACAGTGCATGCGCAAATAATACGCAAAATGTGGAGCGGTTGCCGCCAGCGTTCCGGATCGACCCAGTGGCAAATATGGAGGGCGCGCGATTCAGCTTCGCTGGTTAACCATCCGTACGAATGTCTAGGAGGGGATTTAAAAAAAAAAATGAACCAAGTTCAGCGATCAATTGTAAGTGTGCAATAGACAGGCACACATGTTTCATGCTGATATATATGTTTTTGTGCGCCTTCTTTCGGTCCCTCAATCCCTGATTTCTGACCGTATAGAAGTGTAGCAAGCTGGACGCGCGTCTGCTTGACTTTCCTGTCTTTGTTTCTTCGCCAGCTTCTTTTGAAGTGGTACGTATAGGTGAAGTTCTATCCCACCTATCCTTGCCTGTCACCAGTAAGCCGTGTTAAATCTAACCGGAACATAAATCACGTTCGTGTCTATCCCCTACCGGGTCCGGGGGCCCGGCTGTTTAGTAGGCAACCAGCTGTGAAAGAACGTTAACAGTGTTCGACGTTTCTGGCGGAGTGCCCATATGGCTGTCACGCTCTTTCCCGTTATGGGTTCATCACGAAACAACGAATGCAGCGCGGGCACGCGCGCGCATACAGAAACTACAATCTTTGCCAAGTGCGAGCTCGAGAGTCGAATCACATCGCATACGATCGCAGACGCACGCAATGACACGCGCCTGTGGTAAGCGCCTTCTCCACTATCAAGATTTGTTATGCAGACTAGATCGCCACAAAAGACTGAGCCCTCAACGTGATCCCTACACTAGAGTAACAGTGATTCCCTCTTAACATCCCATCACACGCTTAACGCCAGAGCCTGCAAGTGAGCCAGCCCGAAGGTGGAGGTCACGAACGCAAGGTATCGCGGTACCCCTACAATTATAGTCCGCGTTCTCGCATCATCTCGCGTACTCCCGAGCTGACACTGCCGCTAAAGATTTTCGCCTCGAATCACATTACCCGAAGTTAAGCGAGCACGGGTTTAAGGGGACACAGCAACTGAAGAGCGCATACTTATACCTAACCTGCCATCATTCGTTCTCGCCAGCATGCACCGCAATTTTAGGGCCTCGACCGCTTTTTGCTAGAGACGCTTGAGATGAGCGTGTTCAGCATGTGTGTTCACCTCAAGCCAAGTGGCCGTAGAGACGACAGACAGCCTTGCGGTGTGCGCTTTCACAGTATACGCACGCGTGTAGCAAAATGCATGTATGCAGCGCTCACTGACGTTGATCTGCGAGTGTCCGGTAATTACTATTCGACGCCACTTCGAGAAAGCGGCAGAAAAAAAGAAGCGCAACTCGGTGTTTTATAGGTCAAGTGTATTCTTTTATACCCACGCTGTTCTGCAAAGCGACACGGGGGTCAGCAGGCGCCGAACCTCACCGGCGGTGTTTTTCCATCTCGTTGCAAGCACGTTCAGCGGTCGGTCGCGCATTTCCGTCCGCCCCCGACCCAGCAATGACTATTGTACAGCGAAACAAGTGCAGAAAGAAGTTGGCGAAGCACCTCTCAGAATCGCCACTCGAGTGATTGCGGGGGCCGGGACGGTCAAGACCAGTCAGTCGTATGGAGCGGCTGTTACGATACAGCGAGAAATGTTAGAAGCGAGGGATGTGGGTTAAGCAGCGTTAAGAAGTTGGAAACCAGTAATCAGCTCTGGTTGCAACGAGCTGTGCCTCGCATTGGTCTGACACGCCAGATTGTTCAGTCGTGACCATCTAGCCTTACACCCCCGCGTCAATACAAACATCACATTTTGACTGCTGTGCAATACAACCAAGAACAGACGCTTTTCGCGTCACTCACTTCATGTTCAACGTGTACGCAAGCAGTGTGCCAGGGGCAGCTTGCACGAACCGCACGATACCTTGGGCCGTGCCGACAGAAACAGTATACTAAACGACAAAAGCTGTATACAAGGCGCGCAGACAACTTGTCGTGCGTGTGTGTTAGTTTGTGAAGCCTGTGCAATAAAGCGCGTGGGAGAGAAAACAGTTGTTTATTATGGCTTCGCACATGTTTCTTGGGTGCGTGGCGGCAACTAATTTCTTTTATGAAGACAGGTGGGTGTATTTCAGAACGCCCTCAACGGCGCTCAGAGTTGTTCGTTTTCTTGCCGTAGTATACACCTGGTCATCGTGCAAGTGTACAAATCACGCGGCAACGGTTGGTTGCTGCAATTCGATAGCTGCTGTACGCACAAATCCAGTGGTTCACCTGGCTTGTATGCACCATTCACGATACTTCTATTGTGAGTAGCCGTTGGATATAGCTGCCGCCCATTGCCTGGCGGTATGCCGTCCAACTTGACAGCTCTCTCTCTCTGCCGTCTAAGAGGCAAATTTGGCCGGATCTGACCTCTGCAGGCCGTCTTCTCCGGGCGATATGTCGAGGACTGGCGATGAAGCATCAGCTTTTTTATTGACCTCTGGCTGCTCAGAAATTGGTGGCAGCCCATATGAGAAGCCCGATGTGGATGCATGCGAGACCTGTGTAGTTAGACTTATGCGCACCTTAAGTATAACCGCAGGTGGTTAAAATTTTCGGAGACCTTTGGTACGGGTTCTCTAATGATTATATGACAACTTTGGGACGTTAAACGGAACAATTTTTATTGCAACAATTATAGGTGTACACCCTTCTGTTCTTCAACACCCTCACAAACGACATAATAACACCCTTATGCCCCTTACACCATTCTCTGAGGGTGTACCAGCAAAATAAGGGTGTTAAATTCATTTAAAAAGTGTAAATCTGTAAAACACCCTTTTTACACCCATAAGGGTGTAAAAAATTTTACTAAAATTTTACTGTGTGGGTAGCTCGTGCTGGCACCCCTGGCTCGAGGGTCGGTAACGCAAGAGCCCGTCCCGGGTGCTGTTCACGTAGTGTACACAGTTGCTGAGCCCCCTGCACGTTGTCTCGGGGTGTGCCATGCAGGAAACACGTGCGATGTTATCGCGTACAGAGGACTGAAGGGTCGTATATTGGTTTATATGCGGTGGCCGGGAAACGACTGCAGGGGAAATCGCAGTGATTGCGCGACTATCTGCGCGTGCATGAGTGTGCGTTGGGCGTCGGCGGTGTTCGAGGGTCACGATGCTCGCTCGTCACTAACCTCCGCCCTCGTAATATGGTGGTGTAGCACCGGCGGTGGCAAGCTGGCTCGCTTCCGTCGACACGCTGTGCGTGGGAGAAGTGACGCACCGAGTGCGACAGTTACTGAACCCTTCCCCATTAAGAGGATTGCTCAGTGTGATGCTCTCGTAAATTTCCTCACTATAGATCGCACTGCTCGCAAGCCCCCGCATCCGCTCGGCTACAGGAAACGAGCGGGACGTCGGCCATCTTGCTTGGCGCCAACGAAGCGTCTTACCGCAGTTGCGCGTGAGCAAGAAGTTTCGCGTGCGTGGCAGGATACAACTACTTCCGCAGTTACCGCGATCGTTTTCGATGAATTGTCTTCTTTGCTAGATGTACACTTGTAGCAGTCATTGAAAGCAGGAACCATCGTTACTCATCGGTCGCCATTTGAACAAAATCAGCGACGGTTGCGTAATATGCGGTTGCGCAATGGCGAGGAACGTACGTAGATTATGAAATGGACGGAACAACGAACAGATAAATCACACCAAAAGCGGTCTTCCATGGCAGGTAATAAAAATGCGCCCCGGGAAATGCTGCGCAATTTGTACGTGCGTAACCTGTCGCGTCTTAAGAGGGCCCGAACACGCGGTGAAACCGCGGGAGTCGATCGCCGCCATCCAGTGGATCGGAGACGTCGATGAGTGCTCCGGCACTTCCCTATCATGAAAAAAAAATGAGAACAACAGCACTCACATCCGAAAAAAAAAGAGGGGGAACGCCGTTTCGTTGCACTCCAATCAATTCCCACTCCTGTTCCGCTCGTGCTTGAGTTTTTTTCTTCTTTAATTTGTATTTTGTTATTTTTAACGCAATGAGTTGTGCGATATTTCCACATACGACGCATGAACAACGACGCAGACGTGCGTTCATATAGACATCGTTGGCAGCGCGTGAAAACAAACACACGTGGAAGCGCTTAGATTGGCGCGCGGTGCAGGATATATAGGGCTGGATAGAGTACATGTAATAGAGCTTGAATGCAGATTACAGGCGCCATTTATTTTTACGGAGGTGCGCGCCTCGCGTAATAAAAAAAAAAAAAACGGTTGGCGAACATACGCAAGAGGCCACAACTCTTGCAAAATGAAATGCCTTATGGACCCTTACAAAACCTTGTAAAGCTATGCATAAGCTTCTTTTGAGATTGTATAAGAACACGAGAAAGAAAGAAAAAAAAAAACAGAGAGGGTGGAGAAAGAGGGGCAAGTGATTACAACAATTTAAAGTGGCATCATTTCTCCAGAAACAGGTGCGGTTACTAAATTAATATTTCTCGGGACCAGCGCACAAGCTACAAACATAAAGCTGACACCAAAGCAGCAGAAAAAAACAGACGCAACAGGTGGGGGTCGAACTCTGTCGCTCGATAGCGTTGTCATGGTACGCTTTATAACACCCAATAGATGCCCTAGTTCATTTTCTTTTTTCCTTCTAGAGATACAGCTTCTCGGCTCACCGAATAAAATAATACAACGCGCACCACACGTCACACGCCCCTCCTGAGTCAGTTGCTGCGCCATAAAACGTGCGTGATTTATACACTTGCGCGACGCTGTGATGATAAGCTCCACCCCCCACCCCCCTATCCTTAGGCCCTCACCGCTGTCTCTTCGGGTCTAGATATGAATAATAACGACACGCATACCTCCCCATCTGTATATAAAGTAGCCTACGTACATACCGATATCTGGCCTCACGAGTTCATTTACAAACACGAGGCGTCGCGATTGTGTAAATAAAGTGAAACGATAAATGAAGAGGAAGGGGAGAAAGATGAGAAATGCTGCACCGAAAGAAAGCCGTGTGCGCGCGTGTTTATTTCGCGTTTGTTCGATTGCACAAGGCACGCTCTTGCACCGTAACCCCGTGTGCGGAGATGGGCTATTTTAATTAAGGCCCCCAAGTTCGCTCCGGTCTATCCCGGGGCACCGCCTCGAGTCCTTATAAAGGCAATTTTTCTTTCCTTCTTTCTTAATTACGACGCTAAATGTGATCGCTAGTCGCTCGGTCCGGTGATCTTCGAGTTATTAATGGCGCGATTTCCATCCCTCATTTTTTTTTCTATGTTCGCATGTGGTATGCGCGTAGGCCGAATTGTGTTCTTTGGGCTGTAAGTTGCGTGCATAGCGAGTAAGAGACGACCCATGTACAAACAGTTGCGTTCGAGTGGTGCTGGAAGATGAACGTGCTCCTAATTGTGAAATGATGTTTATACAAGTGCAATTATACTAACTAATGCTGACTGACCACTTCTTCAGTGCATGGCGATGCAGCAGCGTGAGACCGCGAACTTAAAGTAAGGCTGCACAATGTATCTCGAGCCCTGTTTGTGGGAACATCAATTTACCCAAATAGCTACGTCGGCAAGTAATTATATACAAGCAAAAAAAGTCACAGCTCTGCCGAAAAGGCGACGCAATGAACGCGATAGCAACAAATTGGAAGGCAACATGGAGAATCGCAGACGTAAACTTGCCCCCAGTTTCTCATGCACAAATGACGCACGAAACGTACTCACAGGTACAGATGAACGCGAAGAAGCGCACCCTATCCGCAAATAGAGACTGTGCAACGAGTGCAGTGACCTTTGTGCGCCCCGCAACTACAACAGTATCGTTAGGTCACCCTAGTATCGTTACAGTGAGAGCCCAAGGCGTACGATCTTCTGCGCCGCGGCATAAGTGCGTGCGCGTGAGCGTCCAGCCCCCTTCTCTCAGCAGGGCAAAGTACGCGTGGGGCATAAGAGCACGCGCCGCAGCGTCATGATGATCTGGCGACGCGCGCTCATGGCGCCATCTCACTGGTAGTGCTCACAACACTACTATTCCCCTGAGATGGCCTTCGGAAGCGGTAAGGCGCGAAATGCAGCCGGATGCCATCGGAGCAAGCCGACTTCCGAGTGCGCTATAGCTGCCGTCGGCCGCGTCGGTGCTATAGTTGCCGCCGCACTATAGATGGTCGCGTTCTCGCCACCGTAACGTCGCCATGACAAGCACCAGGGCGCGCACCTGGTACATCGGAGTGCATTCCCACTTAAGTTGTGGATATAAATTGCTTGCCGTTTGATCGTTAAAGGAAGTTCTTTTACGTTGGTCAGTGGCTAACGCCTCGCACTCACAATTCACATGTTGAACGCTCGATGCTGCGCGCCTGAGTCTTTTTCTGGATTATTTTTCTTCCATGTGTTTATATATATATATATATATATATATATATATATATATATATATATATATATATATATATATATATATATATATATATATATATATATATATATATATACCCTGAATGACGCTGACACCGGCGGCGGAATCCAGCCGAGAGTGTCCATATATTTGCTATCGCAATAAAAATAAACGATGCTGTTTCGTTTACAGCGCTCGTTGCTAAGTCACGTGAGCTAAGGGGCTGCTGGTGTTCTGAATTCATAAACACAAATAAATAGTATTTTTCTAACATAGAAGGCAAAGCGTGCAGTAACCATGACGCCATTTTTCAAAGTTACGGGCTCATTGGATTTACGGAGCCTCCCTTTAGCTGTTGTGCAAGTGTGTTATTTTAAGGGCAACCTTTCCAATAAAAAAAAGAGATTACAGTGAAATGCAGACGACGATGTGGGCCCCGCCGCGGTGGTCTAGTGGCTAAGGTACTCGGCTGCTGACCCGCAGGTCGCGGGATTGAATCCCGGCTGCGGCGGCTGTATTTCCGATGGAGGCGGAAATGTTGTAGGCCCGTGTGGTCAGATTTGGGTGCACGTTAAAGAACCCCAGGTGGTCGAAATTTCTGGAGCCCTCCACTACGGCGTCTCTCATAATTATATGGTGGTTTTGGGACGTTAAACACCCCAAATCAATCAAATCGATCAGACGACGATGTGGCTGAAATATCCCCACATGTTTTTTCGGCAAGAGTGTTAACTGATTACGCTGGGTTTTGTGATATGGCACGTGTCGCACACTAAGTAGTCTGGTGAAGAATGCGCCTTGAAATCTATATAGATACAGTATCATATCGTGAAGATTTAGCTACGTCGAATGGTGAAAGTTGTTTGGAGTCCGTATGCTGATAGCTCTCTGAAAAGTAACGAAAGAAACCAACAGAGGAGAAATGGAACAGGTCAATGTACTTTACAAAAATTAGTACAACGTATATCTATGCTGCGCTAGCTAAGCTTCCTTATTTTGAAACGCAATCAGTAGAAAACCCAGTTTCTTGTATTAGCGAATAATCAACTAATGTGAACAATTTCTGTCTCTCCCTGCTATATTTCCTTTTCTAAATTTCAAAGAAATAACGTAAACAGCTGACACTTCGTGCTCAACATAGCACGTTATCTATCAAAAAGCTAGAACGCTGGTAAGTGAGATGTTCTACTCTTCCATCTATAGACATCTGCATATGTCACAACACCTGAAGCATGGTATACCCCTGTACTCTTCCATCTATAGACATCTGCATATGTCACAACACCTGATGCATGGTATACCACTGTACTCTTTCATCTATAGACATCTGCATATGTCACAACACCTGATGCATGGTATACCACTGCTCACGCACCAGAGGAAGACTACACCCAATAGCAAGCTAGACAGAACTTCCCCGGCAACAAGAAGAGGTGAATATGACTTTACCATGGTGTTTGAAAGCCGGTTTGGGAAACACCACATTAAGCGCCCCTCGAACTATAAAACCGAGTGAAACAGAGTATAGTAAAAGACCGTATTGATAAAACGCAGTTTGTTGGCCTTTCCAGATGCCACTTTTTGTGCACGATTTTGGAATTCACATAGATCACCCCGACCGGACTCAGTTTTGCGAGGCTGACACGTTCAGCGGTAGTTTAGATGTGTAGGCAGATTTTGCACGACCGAAGCCACGCTCGCAGGCGTGCTGTAAAAAACGGACGATCGGTGTGCCTCGTTCGGGCGTATACTGCAATGAATGCAAATGCCGGACGATCACAGCTCAGCCGCGCGTGGTGGCCATTCACGCGGGATTATTTTGGCGGGCCAACGTCCCACCGTCCCAGTCTGATCTGCGCGACGCCCTGCCAGCTATTCCATTCTTTCGGGGCTGGCCGTAGGTGGATCTACATAGCCGGCTAGGTATACCGTGAAGAGAGAACCGGAACAAGAAAAGAAAAGATCCCGCAAGCGGATACAGTCTGGCTTTTCTACGACTTTCGATGTGAATCGTTTCAATCCTCCGGTATCGAGTACTGCCTTATGCGGCTATTCACCTCTTTGTGTACAAAAATGCAAGAGCCTTGCAGCAGAAATTAGAAGAAAAAAAAAGAAGAAGCCAAGATACACACATTTGGGGAGGACTGGTCCGCGACGAATATTTCCATTTTATCTTGTTATTCGCTATTGCCGCTGCCCTAATGTGTGGTTGTGTGAAATAATTTACGACTCGTGTTTTCGATGCTATTCCGGCATTTGAATTATTTTCGTGTTGTTCTGCTGTGAAAGAAAAAGGACGCACGTGGCTGCTTTTGTCGGTGCTCCTGAGCAAAATAGTGGTTGGAGGGCCCTCAGGGCGGCAAAGTTGATCGGCATTTTAGTCTTTTCTACGGATACAGTATATGTATGAATAAGCTTGAATGAAATCGATTCAGTAAAAATCTTATCACTGTACACCTTCTTGCTAACATCACTTAACCTCAGGGAAGGCTGACTATATCGGTTATACTGATCTGCAGTCTCCTAAAATACATTTAGGGGCTCCGATTTCACCAGTGGACTCAGCCGCACATATATTTATAGTATCACACTAATCTTTGCACTGAAAAGGAGAAGCTTATGAATGTGAGAAAAAATAATGGCAGATTGGTGACGTGCACATATTCTTTTTCTGAAGCCTTTTACCCCATTATCGTGAACCCCCCCCCCCAGTCAAGTACTCTACCGTTACGCTTAGGTTTACTTTTCCTTTTAAGAGCGATGGTGCTTTTAGTGGACCCTTTTCCATGAGCAGCCCTAAAGCACATCAGCAGTGGTTGCTCGTGTTCCAGAGCCACCGCGATAGTAAATATCTGACCGCACGTACGCGTTGCCGCGCGTAAGCGGGTGGCTTTATGATGCGGCGCCACCTCCTCTCTCAATGGAGAGAGAAGGCGTGTGGCTACGCGTAGGCTGCGTACCCCCTCTCTCTCTCTTTTCATTGGGAGAGGTAGCGAGTCCTCGTCAAAAAGCCGCATGGTGACGCGCTGCGACGCGTACGTGCGGGAAGGCCTTATTACGCGTTTTGGGACGATGAGGCCGGCCGAATGAGCCATGGCCGCTGGATGCACATTGATCATTACGAGGATCATGTGAATGCACATCGTCTTGGCAAACCTGGAACACGATGACCCAAAGCAAAAAGCATATTCTTTGCAGTACATTGCAGGCAACACAAGGCGGAGATTGCGAGGTGCAGAAGGTGTCGGGAGCCAGCTCAGGTCGATAGAACAGCGGAAGCCCCACCGTGAACGCCGCACCAGCGTATAAAAGCAGAGCACAGTAACGGAGAAGGCTAGTGGATGCGAAGGGAAACAGCGATGATTGATTGATATGAGGGTTTAACGCCCCAAAACCACCACATGATTATGAGAGACGCTGTAGTGGGGGGGGCTCCAGAAATGTCTACCCCTTGGGGTTCTTTAGTGCGCACCTAAATCTGAGCACACGGGACCACAGCATTTCCGCCTTCATCGAAAATGCAGCCGCCGCAGCCGGGATTCGATCCCACGATCAGCGGGTCAGCGGCCGAGTACCTACAGCCACTAGTCACCGCTGCGAGGCGGAACACATTGATGAAGACCAAGCAATTTACAAACGAAGCACGATGATGAAGAAAACCACTAGACGGTGCAGTACAATGAAGCACTACAATGAATCACTACTTAGCTTAACGTATAGTAACAAATTGGGAGCAATGATACAAGACAGGAATGCTTAAAAAGGCTTAAAACGGAGAAATGCAACCGATTGACAGAGGGGGCACCAATTCCTTTATTTCCGCGACTTTCATGAGGTGGCTGTCTGGGTTTTTTTTTCTTCTGGTGGCCTTGTCTTATAGCTTTGAAGTAGTCTAACCATTAATATTTGAGCAACTTTCTTCGGGGATATAAGAACAAAGAAACAATCAAACAAGAAAAAAAGTCACGGCATATCCAAGAAGCGAATGAGAATAATTGGGCTAAACAGTTGGATCGATCAGTGTTAGCGGAAATTACCCGTGACAAGTGACCACTCAAGCATGCAAATAAGTGAAAAGGCGATGTACACTTATATACAATGTTTATTGCTCATAAATGGTATGTTTTGTTGAGTTGTGAATTTAATTTTGCCCTCATTTTTACTGCTTTGTGGTATTGGATCTAGCTTGACGTTGGCAAAGACGAGGTGTGGGCACGTTCCAATGGTGGTTGTTGGTTGTTTCAAGTCATACGAAGTGCATCGTAGAGCATATCAAGACGTCACACACTGCACAAGCCAGTCGTTCTCTCTGATCATCATCACCATCTTCATCATCAGCAGCATCGTAATCGTAACGGTGCATATTGGGTACTACTGCATGTCCTGTGCCGTGATGGAAGAAAGAAAATGTGTGGTCTGGAACGCGATTGTTCTTCCTCGCCACCAGTGTAATCGTCATCGGCTGGTTACGGCGATGGGGAGACAAGTCTCGACCATAAGGATCTTCACCCTAAAAGAATTTCCTTATCCGCATGGAATAAGAATAGCTTGCGTACGTTTACTAATACAAGAACCACTTTTGTCGTTTCGTTCAAAATACTTCTGCTGTTATCATACATTATTTTTATACGGCTTGGGTGACATCATACATTACGGTTGTATGACTTGTTTGTATGACGTTTATCGAAGCAGGTGCTACTAGAATGCACAGTGCGATGTGATAAGACTCAGGGCATGGACGTCCGAGGTCCGAGATCTTCGGCCCATAGCAACAGTATACATTGAAGGCCATGCCACCGGTACACATGTACACTGTTCTATGTGGCGCTATACGAATTGCAGAGCAAACTGTTATGACGTAATAGTCACCTCATGCTCCGTGCACCGACGCTTGATTCCCTGTAGAGGTAACGTTTCATTGTTACCCGATCTTCTAAATTAAACAAGAAAGAAGTTATGTAGAGAGAGAAGGAGGAGAAGAGGAAGGCCGGGAGGTTAGCCAGATATTGACATCCAGTTTGCTACCCTTCACTGGGGGTGGGTAAATAGAGGCTGGAAAGAAGATGTAGAGAGAGAGCCAGAGAAAAAATAAAACACACGTGTACGCAGGAGAAAACGAGAACACACACCTAGGAAGGGTGGTCTTGCTATGTGTAAATTTTCACCGTAGTAGAATAGGCAGATATGGTTAGTTAATTAGATGGCCCTGCAAATTGCTTCATTAGCCGAAAGTCACTGCACAGACTATAGTTGCAGTTAAACGCCTACGGTTTCGAAACAGCGCGCCGTTCTTTTACGTTGCACCGCAGATGTTTTCGTTTTATTACATACAATAAACGGCTACAGAGGAACGGTATGCATTAGGAATTCACAAAACTTGCGCGCCTGGCATGTCAAAAGACGCTGCAGAGAGCCACGTCGACGGCAGGCCGCATCGCAATGGCTTGAACGGCAGCCATCAGTGCACAAAGAAAGGACACGCGCTTGCTAAGCTTTATGTTGTTCCGCAAACCTAATAGCCTTAACCGTTACAGAAGAGTGGCCGAGGTATGTGCTGAGACTGTCAAAAGTTTACACAACAGAGGCGTCTATAGGATATCGAGAAGCGCTTGTACAGCAAACAAAACAGCGAGAAGCTATCGGTTCGCTCCCTCGTTGCTCGTACGCGAGAGCGAACCACACTCGTTGCTCTCGAGATTCCATTACTCAAGCCACGGGAGCTTCCGCTAGTTTACATAGGCCACTCCCTCCCCCTAAAAACGCGAAGCGCTTTTCAGTAGCCCTCTACAGCTGCTTTTCCGGTGTCGGCACGCACCCCTTGAGTACCAAAGGCAAAGCGGCACGGCATCGTTACTTTCAAGCCGCCGCGAAGGGGAGTGTGTACTTAACACACGTGAGCTGCGATGGCGTTACCTATGGAGACCAGTGTTTGGCTCGTAATGACTGACAGCAACCTTCGCATCACGACTGTGGCTACGGCTATGTCTTCTCTCTCTTTGCTCTAAATTTCGCACTCCCCTGCTACCGTTAGTGTACAGCGTATACCACTGGTACCTTCGCGCGTCCATACACTGCTCACGCGTCGGCCAAGCAGGCCGGCAAGCAGTCAGAAGTGTGTTTTCATGCTATGCTGCTCGATAATAAGACAGAACGCCCACTTCTCGCAATAGGGTGCAACAAAGCTCGTGGATAAGTGAAAGCTCGGCTATATGTGTAACCCGTGGCCTCACGACTACCTCAAGAAGATCGGGAGTATAAATAACCGAGGCGCGCCGCAGTGCAGCCTATATATAATTTTCCGGACGCGCTCAAACGCCGCTATTTCGGACTAGTGACGTTGCAGTTTTGTATCCGTATCAAATAAACAAACGACGTTACGGTGAATTCACATGCACTAAAACGCTTGGGCCGGTACATCAAAAGCTTCATGACTGTTATCATTTCATAATACGACATAGCAAACCGCCAAGACAACCGCTTATCAGTTCAAGATGGCGGTGCCCATGAGACGAAAATAAATACTTGTATAAGTGGTCACTCTTGCGGTTTATAAGTGTCATGTTTCGCGGAAAGGTAGATGAGGACAGCAAGAAAGGAACCGCTTATGCGAGGCGAAAAATGAGATAAACACTTTGAATGAAGCGGGCGGTATACGCTCGCGGCATTATCTGCGCTTTGTATAGTAAACCGTGCTCGTACACGCCCCTTCATAGTTCGTGCAATTTTAGGTCCCGGACTCTCGCACGTGATGCCCCTGTACGACTACAGCACTCCATGGTCGATCCTCCGCGGTCAGTGTCCAGTGGTCATTTACCCCGTGTGTTGTTCTGCGATTTCGCTGATTATAGGTTTGGAATCGCGTCGTCGTGTGACCCTTGTTGCGGGTCTTATTTATGATTCGCTATCGTTACATCTTAAAAAATGTGCACGAAGAAAAAAAGACGCTGAGTCGAAACTGATACTGTTGATGCCACTCTCTTTAGGGAAAACTCATTTTGTTGCCGGGCAACGTAGTTTCGCGAACTTGCGTGCCGCTATTTACGTTTCGGGTGAAACGAGGAGCAAATGACTCTATTAGCGGCGTTCGTGAAACCTGAAGCGCGAGCACAATATTACGTGAGACATTCTGCTATTTTTCTTACCTCCTATACTGTTTGGAAAGATGCACAGTTAGTACGTTCCTGCTTAGCTTGATTCAAACAATTTTGGCTTTACCATAGGCGCAATTTATTGAATGTATACGCGCTTAAAGCTTGCCAGCTGATATTGAGGATGTCTACACTTGACCGACACGTAGATCAGGCTGCACCCTCGCAGACGATCTTTTATTGGGGCTGTATTATTAGCTGATATATATGTGCAGTCACGCCCCATGTATTCAACTTCAGAGGTGCGTACTGACATGCTGTCTGGCTCGCTGACGCTTTATGGAAACCACCTGTCAGAGTCGAGAGGTCACCAGTATCTTCGCCCGTCATTTGGACGCCTTTCAGTGCATCACGACGCCGTCTTGAGGCAGAACAATAACAGAATTAACAGCATCTTATTTTTCCCCTTCACTGATGTCAAATATGCGTAGCTCTGAATCCGCAATATGGATGCTGCAAATTCCGCTTTGCACTATAGATGCTACATATTTCAAGGTGACTAACCAGAAACATAGGGCTTAAGATAGTGGTGAACTGTGTATAGATGTGCACATCTACAGACGTCCGAAAGAGTAATGCAGTGCTTCCTGATAAGCTTAACCGCATAGGTAACGCTGCTGCAGTGAACAAACAAACAAAAAGCAAAAGAAGTGCTACGCAAGTCGATGTTCCCCCCCCCCCCCCATCTCGCCCCCAGAAAAAGAAAGGTCCTGACGTTTAGGGGTGCCTTTCTGAGAAAACCTTGTTGCACTGGGCGTTCAGCCGTGCTTCCGGGTGCGCGAAAGTGGCGCTTAAGACAAAATATTTTGCAATTACGTTTGCGGTGCTTTCAGTACCCCAGATAGACAGACAAAGAACTTTATTATTCAGCAGAGCATTCACGTTATAAGCGCAACACTTGACGATGTTGGCGCAGCTAAATACCACCGAGATAAGGAATGTTTCGCTGTCCTATATGTAAATGTGCTACATGGTATAACACTGTCAGTCATCGTGAATTGCTTAATATTGCGGGCGCTTGCAGCTCTTACGGTACCTTCGCAGGTCTGGAGACTGCGTGAGCCGATGTTACTTCCGCGCCTAAATCATTGTCATAAATAGTATGAATGGACGGACAGATGAATCGACAACAATAACTTTTCAAGTTTCGCTTGCTGGAATCACGATATTGTTATCGGACTTACCGTAGCGGACACTCCGAAGTAATTTAACAACCTGGGGCTTTCAGAACATGCACGTAAACCTAAATAGATGGGTTTTCTTGCATTTCGCCCACATCAAAAAATCTCCACTGTGTCCAGGAATCAAACCAGTGTCTTTGAGCACAGGCAAGGCGGCACGTTACCTGCGAATTTACCATGAAGTGTGAAGGACAGTGGGACGAACGAACGGAAGGATGAAGGAATGAATAGATGGATTGAAAGTTGGTCGGAAGGATGCGGCAATTTATCATCCTCTAAAAAGCCGACAAAATTATTAAAATTACTTACTTTTAAAGATGCTGGCTTTTAATTTTGTGTGTACATTTCCAACCATACATTTTCCAACCACCTTTTTATGTTCTCTTTTAAGCATTCATCAATCTTTACTTTTTTTAGTCTAATACAGGCCTTGGTTAACGTAACTACATCCCTACATCTTTGTGTACACCAAGGCCTCCTGACAGAACATGCTGAGGCTTCGTGCAATACAGTGTTACTGTAATTAGCACTGCTTAGTAATCAAACTTATCATGAACCATTGTGCATTCTCTTCCTTTCTCTCTCTGCCATTCTTGTCTTTTAGACACAGACATGTCAACCAATTTTCAAGACATCCTGTGAAGCGAACTTCTTCGCCGTAACACAATTGGCCCGTGTGGAGAGTGGGAAAGGGGTTGCGCGTGTTGGAACTGCAAGCCCAACGAGGCATTCAGCAGAGAGTCCACGATGCACGAATGATACGGGACGACCCTCGGAAACGCGGTTAATAACCTGAGAACTACCATGGGCCAGTACCCTCGAGGACACGTCGTGGAGAGCAGAGATAAACCTCTACAGAGTCGTACGAATGGCGT
Source organism: Rhipicephalus microplus (assembly GCF_043290135.1). Taxonomy (NCBI): domain Eukaryota; kingdom Metazoa; phylum Arthropoda; class Arachnida; order Ixodida; family Ixodidae; genus Rhipicephalus; species Rhipicephalus microplus. The sequence continues at coordinate 156,832,006 of NC_134701.1, forward strand.
CCACCGTCTCTTGCATGAATTCTTCTTTTTTTTCTCGCTATGCGAAACAAAGAAACCGTCTCCCTTCATAAGCCGTCTGCCGAGCTCGGTCACAGCAGGACCATCGGAGTGGGACATCGTGCAACAACATATTGTTCCCCGAGGCTCCTTAAAATGCGAGGGTCCGTCGCGCTAAGGCGCCGAGGTGACATTTTATAATTGTGGTGCTACTAGCCGCAGCGGCGCCGTGCACAATGTCCCACGTGACTTTCGGTGGCCATTGCCACAGGGTCATCAGGACGAGCTAGAAGCCACGAAGTTGTGTGAACGAGTGCCGCCGGCTGTCTGAGAATCGTAAAGGAAGACTTCTCGGGCGGGGGGGGGGGGGGCTGCAGCGATAAGAATGCGTTATTAAGGACGCTACACGTTAGTACATTACCCCGCTTGTTTCACGTATGTCCATCTTGTTTAGCGTCAAGGGAGCTGGCAGCGATGGGTGCAAATTGTCTCTTGTAGGGTTTGACGGCCGGCGACAACGTTGCGTTTAAAAAACAGCCAGCGGACTTAATTTTCCTCCTTGTCTCGAAACGACGTTTAGGTGTGCTCAGTGGTGATCATGGGGGCCCAACCTTGACGCCTCAGCGGTTGTCGACGCGTCTATAGGCTGCGGTGAAGAAAAGTGGGACAGGTGAACCTTGAGGAAGAGTTGATCTGAAATTGCATAAATTATGGCTTCCTGTATCGTCAGACAACGTGCTCTTTCTGAATGTTTACTTGCCTAGGGCTACTTCTTCCATCTTGTCGTAATATACTAGAAAACGTGTGGTATAACTTGTACGCGTACTTGAACAAAAGCTGTACTTCTTAAAAAAAAAAGATGAAGACCGCCTGTAGAAGCGTTGAATCAAGCGGCAGCCCTTGTTTAAAAATTACAATTTTTTCGAGTGTCCACGTTATAATTAGCTTTTTCCTTCCACCCAACATGTTTACGCACCTCAAGTAGCATGAAAACTGCCGTTGTCCGACAACTTGGCCCATGGTCACAGTCTGCAGCTTGTAATATAACCAAGAAAAATACGCAGACCTCCCCTATCGTCTCCATATTGGTTGTTTGACGTCGTTACCTTTGTCATGAGCGCCGCAATGAGGTGGTCGCATGTGCCACGTTTCTTGCTTATAGATAGAAATTTTATATAACCCACTCACTTCACATGCCTTTGAAATGTTATAATATAGACATCCGCATGAATATTTCAAATATAGCGGTCTCTGATTTCCCCTGTATTACGATAGCTCGCACAACGCTATGCCTGCAGATACAACCATTTATTCGGGATACCTTTAGTTTCTTGCCATCGTCGGCAACACTTGCTTTCTCTTTGCCCCCTTTCTGTAGCTCCAATAGGCTACTGGGTATGTGCAATATAAGCATTAGACAACTTCTTGACTATATTTTTTTACTGGGTAAGCCGCTGAGCTAGCTTGGACACATTATCTCAGAAACGTTTTCCCTTGGCGCGAAATAATACAAGAGGCTGCGTCAAAAAAAAAAAAGATCCGATTGGGTGAGAACGCCAAGGTAATGTGAGAGCACATGCGTTCGCCTGTGTTCTATAGGCGTTTCCTAAAGTCACTGTCATAAGATGGCCAATGTTATAGGCAAGCCGCCAAATGCACTGCTGGATGAGCTCTAGTATTTCATAAAGAGGTAATGTCCGGAAATATGCGAATCCAAAGTAACAATTCATGTACAAGGAGTGAACAGTCTTGAGCGTATCAGTGTAGTCGCTCCACCACTATCGAACGGTTGAAGCGTTCTGCCCCTCTCTCCATGTCTGTTTCTTGTTTGAGCTGACAGACGCATCGACTGAGCGATATATGCTCGACAGCGGGAACGTCTCGGCTTTGACGCTAATGGAAGTGCAGGTGACAGTCAGGCGGAGTGCTGCCGCCTAGATCGGCCTAAAAAGCGCACGGCAGGGGCATGTCGCCGCTTGCCCGACTGCACTCCCACCTAGAGAATGCAGCAAACTACTTCATTTTTCTTTGTTTTCGCAGCGTCTGCAGCAACACGTATGCGATGCCATCTTGTGGCGACCCAAACCGCATTATCGAACGCGCATGCATGCACACAGATTGCACGTGGATGCTGGAAGTGGCTGCTCAGAGGAGATGCGCCGTATAGATGGGGTGCCTGAGTGCGCGTTTCTCTTGTCGTACTTCGGCGCCTCCCGGTTTGCCAGCGTACGCTGAGCACTATATAGCTGTGGCACCGCTATCAGCTCTGCCAGGGCGACGAGAGTGCTGAAACTTTCTAGACGAGACGACGCCTTCCGCAAGTGTGCATAGCTGACCGTACCGGCTAAGAAAAAAAAATAGAGACAGAGAAAAGGCAAAAAAAAGGAACATAGAATGAAATAAAAGACTGGTTTCCGGGCACAGCGACTAGGCCAGCCTCTACCGTGTCTCGCGACGCGATCGCTTGGGTCCGATACTGCGGTGAGCAAGTCGGAGCCAGGGCGGCAGCCACAGCAGCAACGTGAATAGTCTCGGGGTAAACCGAGTGACCTCCAACCCTACAGTAATGCGCTGCCACAACATCCAAACGTACATAAATGGATCACTATAAGCCGTTGCCTCGTGATAAGTGAACCCCGTACACTAAATCCTCTTCCGCTTAGCACTGCTCCGCCCGTAACACTCGTGTACGACAGATACCGTCTCTTTCGCAAGAGTACACGCGTAGGCCAATTTATTCTCGTTCGCGGCTGATACCGAGCGTCTTCTTCGTGCACGCAGATGGATCACCTTGAACCCCCGCTACGGAGGCAAGTTTCATTCTACACTTTAGCGGGAGCCCCCGCTGATTGGTACTTATAGAGCTTGTACCACCTTGCGCGATATTTTAGAGATACGGCTTGTTCCCCACATAAAGTGGCTAGACGATTAGCTCGCCAAGTGGCAGCGAATACATATCAACAGCGGACTTCAGAAGACGGATCGCTCTAACCCTTTCGCTCGTACTCAAGTCTGGTCCTACATCGAAGCTCTTGACTTGCCCCCTTCCCCCTTGTCCCAGTTCAAGCGGTTCGCTCATGTCTTTCCTTGACTGGTTTATCGCCAGGATGATCTCATCGCACAAAGATAACAACGTATGGTTCCTAGACATGAGCAAGTGGATCACCTTAACCCTTGCTTCAAAAATTGTTTAGCCTGAAGAAGCGGCTTTTAGACAACGTCCCAATTACTACATGATATACTCGAGATAGAATTCATTCAATTAAATATCACTAAAACGCCCTCCCATCTTCATTTTAAAAAGTTCGTCTGCGATAAAGGCACTCCGTGGGGCCACCACGCAAACACTCTAATTCTGTGTGCCCATTATTTTGCGCACTACTCTGTTATCTCTATCTTCTTCGTGTTACCTGCTCTACATAGCTTCCCCAACTCCTGTTGAAATTTTCAATGCGTAATCGACAAGGATAGTCCTGCGAAGCCAAATCGACTAATGTAGAATTCAATGTCAGAGATCGCAATGTGAACGCTCAATCCGGTTGTTAGAATGCATCGAAATACCAGAACGAAAAGCGATTAGTGAGTCATAGCTTACTATCGGCGAAATCACTACTGCACGTAAATAGTTTGTGTAAGAATATGGTTTTTGTGAAAAAAACAACCTGACGGTAATTGATGATGAGGAATAATGCCTGCCCAATTTTCATACATCACCCCACCATGGTGGTGTAGTGGCTAAGGTACTCGACTGCTGACTCGCAGGTCGCGGGATGGACTCCCGGCTGCGGCAGCTGAATTTTCGATGAAGGTGAAAATGCTGTGGGCCTGTGTGCTAAGATTTTGGTGCACCTTAATGACCCCAGGTGGTCGAAATTTTTGGAGTCCTCAACTATGGCGTCTCTCATAATTGTATGGTTGTTAGGGGACGTTACACCGCTACGCCCTACAAAAACAACAACACACACACACAACTTTTTCGTTATGACAGCACTGCCCTCGTATTACAAAAGCTACTGACCAGTAGTTTTCGCTAATCTAGTACAGTATAGGATACATATTGATGTGCAATAAGTAATAGTAGCTGTTGGTGTCTGCCGGCTTCGGTAGAATTCCCTCGGGCAAGGTACGTGTGTAACTATAGACTACAAATTCATAAGAAGTGTTGACAAAGCCTTTTGTCCACGAGTGATCTGTGGAATAAGCCAGCTGTAGTCGGCAATGCTGTGTTCGTTTACTCTATTCCCCGTCGGCTATGTGCCTGCTTGCTGTACTCCTTGTCTTACCGACGGAGCAGGAACCCGAAGGGTTACAAATTGGGTTCAACTTAAATTGAAGACGATGCAGCCAGGGACGGAAAAGAAAATAATAGGTATAATATTTTAAGATAAATGAAGAGAGCCGAGTGAGTCAGGGAACAAACAGGGGTTGAAGATATAATAGTTGGAATCAAGAAGAAGAAATGCACATAACCCGTGCACGTAGCACGCTGGCAGGATAACCACTGGTCAACTAAAGGTGGCTGACTGGATTCCAAGAGAAGGCAAACGCGCGAAAGGGAGATGGGTGGGCAGATGAGATTAAGAAGTTTAAAGGTGTAACTCGACCGCAGAACGCACAGGACCGGGTTGATTGGCGGATACAGCTCAGCGTCAAAGAGAAGATAGCAGAGGAACGGGTAGGAAGAGGAGAGGGTTGCTAGAACGTAAGTAACATCTTGTGTGCGGAGCACGCTCGAGATGAGCTACTCGGAGATTTCGTTTTCATTACTGTAGCCGCTGCGTCAGTAGCTATGCACCATGCCTTAGCGTCAGCGGCTAGGTGTCACCAGGGCCTCATGTAGGTAGTCCCGTTGGGAAATGGGAGTAACCAGGATCATAGCAGTGGTAAGTAAACCTAAATAAACATAACATGGTTAACAGCAAAAGGCGAAATTTATACGACGTTCACGTGCTAATACAGCCCGAATGAAAACAATAACAAATGTGTCGAAAGGCCCTTTATAGACAGCTAAGTGTCCAACTGCAGTGCTATGGTCAACTAAGTCTTGCTTTTCCTTGGTGAGACCATGTGGCGCTCAACATAGTGGAGGTCCTCCATTGGCTTGATCAGTATGCGCACGCCAATTCATTCCGGCATTGTTAGATTCCTTGGTCTTCTATTGTGAAGACCACGAATAATGGCCGGAATACAAAGACTTTGTCAGTGAGTAGTCCTACAGGCGCACTTGTTGTACCTTGACCGCTGTTAGACGCCGCACTAACCTATAGCACAACACGGCGTCGGCAGGACGTCGTTCCCAGGCACCGCCCTTTATAGTGCAGCCATGATTTGATAAGCTCGCCTACGTTAAGCACACGCCGAGCATACAAGCCGAACACGGAGCTATATTAACGGCCATCGCCTTCCGAACGCCGACCCTTGTGCAAGAACAACAATCGATCCGCATTTTCCCAGGACAGGCCCGCGAACACTCTTCGGGCCGTCGACCGGCGCGCATGCATATATACGTACGTGCCGGCAACGTCGGTACGCGGGACAAAGCGGCCAAGTTCGAGACGCCCCAGACGTCGTCCGCTCCCGCGATTCCATCGTTTCCCATGCCCCGCACGTATCGGCAACTCTGCAACGCCCAAGCCGTAGCAAGGTCCACACGTGTAGGATAGGCTACGCTGCGCGACTGATGGCGCCTGCGAGAAGGCCTACAGGCAGAGTGTCCGCTACGGTATACACTGTGGCGCCGCGCGGGCGAGCTAATGGATCGTTGCTGACCGACAAGCGCGGCTTCTTGCCCGGTACAGCACGCGCGCATACGGCATTGCGTGCGTGCGCGCCGGGGCAAACCCCCCGTTGCGCTCGCTCGCGCTTAATTGTGGCTTAACCTCGTAATCGGCCGAAATTCGGTTTGGCTGGCCGCATTAGAGCGAGAAGTGCACACGGTTGCGACAACCCGTGCCGCAGCGGCAGCTCAGAGAGCCACCGCGTGTGTACGACGGGGCGTGTATACAACCAACCCGTCGCCATGCTTGGCGCAACATCGGCCACCGCCCCGCACTGGTGGGTGTGGCGTTTGTCCGGCGCTTAGTTTGTGGTACTCCGTGCGAACCCCGCCGGGTGCGGAAAGCACTCGGAAGCACGAACGGGGCGGCTTCGAGCCAACTCAAAGCGTGTCCACGTGTTTGGTAGAGTGCGCTGATGAAGTGCGAGCGTGAGTGAGCGGCATGCACACGTGCGTGGCGTTTCGTGAACGACCTCGAATCGAAAGCAATGCACGCAGCAGCAGCGCATGGTCCGGTAGGATGGACGTACGTATGTCGTTGCTCAACATTTAAATCACTTTAGGCACGTGGGTGTATTGTGACATCGTAGTGACCATTCCATATTCCCTCCCCTGTTATCAGAAAGCTTCATCGCCGAGGTAGAGTTGGTAGGCCTGCTGGTCATCCACGGTCTGCATGCTCATGCGTCAGCATTAAATGGCCACTTTAGGTGTGTATTATGATATTTCAATGAAGAAAACAGCAGGGGAGTTCACTCCCATTAAATAAAGAGTCCTTTGAGACTTTTCTGTGAGCTCTGATTTGCCACGTCTTTGACCCCTTTAATGAGATCCGTGAACTTTCTTTGGATGTCATTATACTGTAATCGGAGAGGCGGGAGACCCAAACGAGAGTTAACACGTCTTCTTTAGAGAGTCATACACATGGCTAGTCATGACTCACTAAGAAGAGTTGAATGACTGTTTTCTTTTTTTTTTGCCTTCTTAGAGTGTGCTAATGGACTTAAGTGTTGTGTTAAATGTTGTTTAGCACGGCATTACTAACAGTTAGAGTGTTCTGCAAGAATGAAATTGGTTGAACAGACATTATGGAGTCCAGTGTGACAAGAACCTTGTCGAAAAAAGGTGAATCAAGTTTGTATGGTTTGGGTGTTCTGTACAGGGGAGGTGGGCCGGCAGGGCATCTCTTCCTCATCGCCGTAATGCCATAGCAACCGAGCTACTCAGCAAGTTGGCCTATAGCAGGGAGCTCCGCATTCTTCAATGAGAAGAAAGGGGGGGGGGGGGGGTCTTACAAGTCTTGGGCTTTGACCCCACCCCCAAAATAAATACAAAATCAATAGAAGGCTGCATGACAGCGTAACATTTTAATGCAAGACTGTAGAAACGAAATACACAAGCTGTCCTCAAAGGTGTTCATTAATTTGCGTTGAACCTGTGACGGAATAGGCAAAACAAAATTTCACGTCGTCCGAATTATGCACCGTAACAAAGTTTCTGTTTTGTGAGGAAAAAAATGAGGGCGGGATGTTCACGCAAATAAATCGTCAAATCTGTTAGTGAAGTGTCCCACCACACTTTTAAAGCATGCGTATCTTGTTTAGAGATAAGCCCCGCAGTGGGCACCCTGCAATCTTGACTGATGCATCTTCTGCTTCCGTCCACGAGTTCTTCGTTAAGGATTAGCAAACATCTGCCAAAAAGATGAACTGAACAACTCGTGGGAGCGTCTTGCATTTGTTATCATTTGTATCTCAAGTGTATGCAAGCTTTCAGCAAATTGGACACCACAATATCTACTGCAGCAGTGACCCGTATCAAAAGCAATGATATGTGCAGTTTAACGTCCTAAAACCACCATATGGTTATAAGAGGCGCCGTAGTGGAAAACTCCGGAAATTTCGACCCTTTGGGGTTCTTTAACGTCCACCCAAATCTACGCACTTGGGCCTACAACATTTTCGTCTCCATCAAAAATGCCGCCACCGCAGCCGGGATTCGACCCCGCGACCTGCGGGTCAGTAGCCGAGTACCTTAGCCACTGGACCACCACGGCGGGGCATGTACGAAAAGCAAGTTCAAGCGTAAAAAGCCATTTTCACTCACATTATTGCTTCGCGAAAGTTTTGACTAAGTTAGTGACTACAGCGGAGACTATAGCTCTGTATCTAAATCCGGAAACCAAGCAGCAGCCATTATAATGATACCGCAGTGACTGTACACGTCCAATGGAAGGCAGTACTTATATATCAGCCAGAACAGTGTCGGCGTCAGTCTTCTAGGACAAATACGACGTTCTATTAATGGATGCCAACTTCCGTGTTGTATGTATTACCTGACTACACTTTTCACCTTCTAGACTAGCTGAAGCAGGGGATCCAGATGAAACGCTAAAGAAAGTTGGCCAAAGCCATTCAGTTTTTTGCATAACAATGAACTTACTGATAATTACATCATAGACGAATTTTATAAGTATACCAGCAACATTGTAAAAAAACCCTAAATGTGGAAGCAACTTTGGGCAGAGCCACCACTATGCATAAAAAGAAATACAAAACACGCCAAAACACGGTTCTCGTGCGAATACAGAGTGGTAAAATTGTGCAGTAGATGTTTTATTTCAATGTGACCATTTTCTCTTATCCAGGTGATATACATGCCAGCCAAATGCACGGGACCGCTTATGCACCATGGCAGCCACTGACTGTCTCCTGTGAACACATGCAGATGACGCTGCAACAAGTGCTTTTCTGCACGTTGTCTAATGTGACTTTGAAATAGAACAACACGAGTTTTTAGGTGGTCACTTGTTCCCTTACTCAAGCGAGCTGGCCGCTCCAGAATAGAACGAACAGTGTAACTCTTTCCAGCGTGGTGGTCATCCTATAGGTGCCCGCATTTTCTTCATCTTTCCCTCTCCTAACACGCGAGCCCAGAGTGTCGGATTCTCAATGGCGCATTTTTCGAAGATTTCGAATATTAGACAAAGCTGATGCTCGTTTGGGCTTCAATATGACACGTTACGCTTGGTTTTTTTGCGGCGGCTATCTTCCTCAAGAGACGCTAGATAGTGGAACCATATATATATATATATATATATATATATATATATATATATATATATATATATATATATATATATATTCGATTCCTGCTCACAGCTGGTAATTTTTTCATCCACTTTTCTTTCTTCTTTCTTCTTATTTACATTCCATTGGTTCTAATAACTTCCCCTGTACATTCCTTGGCATTACTGTCTGTTATATCTCATTAATAATGTGTTAAAACACGGAAATACGAGCCCTTAGGTATACGCTTCTCTCCATTATATATATATATATATATATATATATATATATATATATATATATATATATATATATATATATATATATATATATATATATATATATATATATATATATATATATATATATATATATATATATATATATATATATATATATATATTGTGTTGATTGTGTAGGAGAGCATGTTGTATGAGTAGCTAACGCTAAGGAATTTAGAAAGGATGAGCTGTATCGCTCAGCACACAGTGCCATGTCGACGACGTTGGTGGTCAACTAGAAGGACCACCGTGCCTAACCACTCTTAATAGGCTGGTGATACATTTTATGGGAGCGGCGGCTGTGGGCGCGCCGACCAAAGAAGAAGAGAGCGATGAACGATGGCATGCTAGCAGCTTGCACTTTGCGGCCGTTGACACACCATCGAGTACCATTAGAAAGAAGATATCATCATCGTCGTAATCGTGGCTGAGGCTTGGACGAGTAAATACGTGTTCTTTAGTGCCTCGGTATCGCCTCTAATGTGTTCCTGGACAGCTGGTACCAGATCCCCCCAATACATATTGTCGAAGCTGGAACTCTCCTGAATTGTGCGATTCCTAATATCGACGGTATGTGTTGCCAAGGAAATTGCCTTTAGTCCGCCAACACGAATGAAGCACCCATAGCAAGTGTACTAATTATGTCTTGCCGATATCTTGATAGAGTCGGTCATGATGTCATCCAATTTGCTAATATCGAGGAATCTGGAAATGAAAAGCTGTACTCCACCAGTATACTTAGCACCGCGACGCTAAAGTTAATCCCCTGGGGTGACCAGCATGCATGACGGCCCTTATAAAGGTGATGGTATATTATTTTTTCCCCTTCTAATGGAACTGTTTTGAAAAATTATTCAAGTGCCCTGAAGAATTAGATGAATGTACACTACACACAATGCCCCTTGGGTCCTGTGGGGAAAGGAGCATTGCTTTGTGGCCTTTCACCTAAAGTTACCAGTAGACCCTTCTTAGGAGCACGGTGGTCATCTCAGGTGACCATCTAATATCTTTTGAACTATAAAACGGCCAAATTTTCGTCTCTTGTGAGAAAATCATTTTCTGCAGAAGTGTTCGCCATTTTTCCAATATATCTCCGCTTTAAGCAAAAAAAAAAAAGGAGTTTCGAGTATGAAGGAGTTAAAGGGCAAAGCTTTCAAGACAAATGTTGACCACACACGCTGGAGAGAGTTAGTTTGAGTACCAACTAGAAGACTTTTACACAAACTTAACAGATAAGTGCGGAGAAAAGTGAACCAGTGGGAAAAAGGAATACACTAAGAGATAAATATGCCACTTCGTAATGCAAGGTCCTTTTTTACCTCTTGTAAAAGCCCGGAACTTAGCAGCCCCCCCCCCCTTTTTTTTTCTTTCAGCGGTGTTTGGAGGTCAGACGAAAGGCATACAAACTTTTTCTTTTCAACTTCTCTAGCTCTTCTCTCTGAGAAGTGCTAGAACGATCCAAGAAAAAACAAAAAGGCGTTAATCAGGCGCTTCTAGGGTAATCGCGCTTTTAACTTATAGAAGATGACTGACTACACCACGAACATAGAAGGTGACGGTGCAGGTGACGTTGAATCGAACCCAGGGCCTAAGATCGAGGACGTTCTAACTTTGTTAAAGAACTGCCATGAAGAAACTACGACTAACCTTAACGCAATCAAACAAAAAATCGGCAGCATTGAGGCCCGTTTGACTGATATCGAAAAAACTGTGAACAATCTATCGGAATTCCAAAAAAACTTTTGACGTAGTGGCTGATTCTGTGCAGGAAGTTAAGGCGAATGTTTGTAAAACAAATGAAGGTCTTGCGGATGTCGTTGATGACATGAACAACCGAATGAGGCGTAACAATCTTATCATTAAAGGCCTTCCGGAAAAAGAAAATGAAGGATACGCAGAATCGGAACGTATTGTCAAAGAGTTTTTTTCAACCCACCTTGAAATCAAAGATGGAGACATTGAGAGAGCCCATAGACTTGGGAAACCCCGGCCTGACTTTCACCGTCCCATTATTGTTAAGTTTCTTAACTTTAGATCAAAACTGGAAGCCCTTAGTAACGCCTCGAAATTGAAAAATCTTGAAGAGCCCAAATTCTGGCTAGAAGAAGATTTTTCACCCAAAGTACAGCTAGCTCGAAAAAAGCTGCGCGATTTCGCGAAATCGAACAGAAAAAGCACCGAGAAATACACAGTGCGCTTTAATAAACTGCACATGCACAACTCCACTTTTTGTTATGATGCTGCAAATGACTGCGTTGTCAAGGTAGCCTCAACGAAAGCGCCCGCCCCACAATGAACTTCTAAAGGGCCTCTTTACAAAACTAAATCAAGCAAACCCTTATCCTTACTCGTAGCAAATTTTCGTACCATCTATGGCAAAATTGACGCCCTAAATGCTATTTTGTTTACGTGTTCGGCTGATATATTTGTAGGCAGCGAAACATGGCTATCTGAAGACGTTCCAAACATTGACCTAACACTTCCCTCGTCATTTGCGCTCTTCCGCAAAGACAGAGCGGGCTGCCGAGGGGGAGGAGTTATAATCGGTGGAAATCTGGTTTTCACCCATCTCTTATTTCCATTCCCTGCGCTCTTGAAATCGTTCGGGTTTCTTGCTATTTTGAACATGTACACTGCGTCATCGGTGCCTGCTACCGGCCCCCTGATAGCCGGCAGGATTTCGTAGAAATTCTTAACGATTTGATCGATTCCATTTTCCTCAAGTTCCCGAGTTGTCTGTTAATTCTTGCCGGTGACTTTAATTATCCTGATATTAACTGGGCTTCCCTAACCGTTCACGCTCAACGCAATCACCATGAGCAACTAAGCTTTCTGCGCTTACTTCATTATCATAATCTCGAACAACTCGTGCATGAACCGACGCGTGGCGACCACATACTAGATCTTGTCCTCACAAATAACCCACAGCTTGCTAAAACAAACATACTGGACAAAGTCAGTGACCATAACGCCGTACATTGCTTGTTGTCATTACCACGTGCCGACAAATCTAAAGTGAAGAAACGTATCTTTAACTACAGCCGAACAAACATTGAAAAACTAAACGGTTTGTTGCAGAGCTTCTCCGAAGACTTTGAACACAACTTTGCACATCGTTCAGTACAGCATAACTGGTGTTTTTTCCGCGATAAACTAAAGGAAGTGGAGGAATTGTGTGTACCTAAACTATCAATAAGCGAAAGAGTAAATGACCCTTGGTTTACTCGAGAAGTAAAAAGAAGCTTAAATGAAAAGAAAAGAGCCTACCAGAAAGCCACTAAAACGAGCGACCCCCACGACTGGCTTAAATACAAGAGTACATCCAGCGCTTGCACGGATGCAATTCGCAAGGCCAAAAATGAACTTTACAATCGCACGCTCCCAAACCTTTTAAAAACAGACCCTAAAAATTTTGGAATGTTATTAATCCAAAGAATAACAACTCTGCCCCACCCATCACAAGTGAAGATGGCAAGACCTTGCCTGTTGCAGCATGTGCTCAAAAACTGAACACCTACTTCTCTCAAGTTTTCACTGCTGAGCGACCACTATATAGCTCTCTTGATTTGCCGTCACTAACCATTCAACACCCGTTTTCCGCTATCGTAATCACTACGGTTGGCGTAGCCTGCGCAATAGATCGTTTGGCACTCAAGACTAGCCCCGGACCAGACGGAATTAGCGCGAAACTTCTAAAATTAACAAGTCCCTTTCGTCATACTTTCTTTGTTTGATTTTTCAACAATCACTTGATTCAGGATTTATACCAGAAGATTGGAAATCAGCGCATGTGACCCCAATTCTTAAGTCTGGTGACAATACAGTTCCCAATAACTACAGGCCAATTTCTCTAACATCAATCTGTTGTAAATTACTCGAACACATATTATTCACGCATATAATGAACCACCTTAATCTGAATAAACTGCTCCTAAACAGCCAACATGGGTTTCGTGAAGATCTATCTTGCCAAACACAACTCTTTGAATTGGTAACTGATCTTCATTCTTCTCTAAACGTGTCCAGTCCTGTTGATGCAATTTTTGTTGATTTCTCGAAAGACTTTGATCGCGTACCACATAAGCTTCTGTTCCTAAAAATTCGCCAACTCCAACTCGACCAAAACACAACACGATGGATAGAAGAATTTTTAAGCAATCGTTTCCAGACAGTCAAGTTAAACAATCATATTTCTAACCAAACACGTGTTTCATCTGGGGTTCCTCAGGGGTCAGTGTTAGGTCCTCTTTTATTCCTGATTTACATCAATGACATAGCATGCAGCCTAAAATCACCAATTCGCTTGTTTGCGGATGATTGCGTAGTGTATAGAGAAATATCTAATGCAGACGATACAATTATCTTACAATCTGATGTTATTAGGCTAGAGGAATGGTGTAGCCGCTGGCAAATGGAAATAAATGTAGAAAAAACCAAACACATAATGTTTAGTCCTACCCCCGAGACAGTTCCCGCTAACTACAAAATAAATGATACTCCAATAGATTCAGTTCAATCGTTTAAATATTTAGGTGTGTTCTTTACGGCGAATATAAAGTGGACGTGCAACATAGAATACATATCTACTAAAGCCCTTAAAAAACTCGGCTTTCTCAAAAGCGCCTACATTTAGCCACCAAGGAAACCAGGTTTCATGCATATAATTGTCTTATCCGGCCCTCACTAGAATACGGTTCAATCATATGGCATCCTCAGGGCGCTAACCTAACTAACCTTTTGGAATCTGTCCAGAACAAGCCAACCCGGTTCATCACGTCCTCGTACTCACGTTACCAAAGCGTATCTTCTTTAAAGAATTCACTTCATCTTCCCTCGCTGGCCATGCGCCGAAAGTTGGCTCGACTATCTTTTTTTTCGTTCGCTGTACCACAGTAGCACGCCGTTTTCCCAGCTTCATATCATTCCACCACCTCATATCTCCGCCCGGGTAGACCACACTTTCAAAGTTAAACCAATTTTCGCTAAAACAGAAAGATATAAAAACTCTCCTTCAGTCCTTGCAATCGCAGAATGGAACGCGTTACCTGCTCACATAGCAGAACTGTCCGATTCATCATCTTTTCAACATGCACTCAAAACCTTTCTTGAAGTTCTTTGATGACGCACAAATCTTTATCTTGTTTTTCTTGTACTGATCGCGCTTTTTTGTTCTTGTTTACTGTTTTTAAAGTGCATTTCGCGTGAACCCCTTTTTTTCATTCAATGTAATCTATTGTTGTTTGGCGTTGTTTCTGGATTGCACTTTCAGTTTCTCGATGCAGTAGACATGTATACCATCTCTGTCTTCATTTATGTTCTGTACTGTACTTGTGATCATAACCCCACTCTATCCCCCCCTATGTAATGCCCATCCGGGCCTTTAGGGTGTTTAAATAAATAAATAAATAAATAAATAAATAAATAAATAAAAACATGGCGCTGCGCACTGTGAACGTGGTGTCTCTAGTGTGTTTGTACTGTGCTCTGTTGTGCGGTGTCTCTGTACTGGCCCTATATGGAGCAACGTTAAAGGCGCGACACCCAAGATGCAAGTCAACAAGCCGTTATCGCTACTCTTATTCAATCAGACGCAGGCCCGCTCTGACACTCTGCTTTCGTAGACGTGGATAAACGGGTGAAACAATGAGTGAACACAGAGATAGAGAGAGGGATGGAGAAGGGCGGGGGCGGGGAATCGTCCCACGCAACCTTAACTTACACAACAAGTACCCGAGGGGTCGTAGAGGTCGGCTCACTTTTAGTACACCAACAAGCGGCAACATATTCTTTGATTTCCGTGCGATGACCCATACTGGTTTAAAATATTCGATAAAATTCGGCAATTTTAGAAGGTAACGCCATATACACACGCGATTTCGTGGTTTACGTGATCGCACGGCTTTTCCTGGAAGGGGCCGCTAGCGCGGGGCGTCGCCCCACTCGCCTCCAAGACGCGCACACCTCCAAATTGAAGCCTATCAACACACGCGCCCCCTGGTTTTTCCGCCGCCTTCAGCCGGCGTTCTCGGTTCACCGCCTTCGGAAGCAGCTGACCGGGTCGGGCTGGCCGCCCGGCGCGAACCGATGCGCCCCCGGGGCTCGTCGGCGCCAGCCTCACAGCGGGCCTCTAATGCGTCATTAGGAGCGTGTTTTAATTTTTCACTGCGTAGCAACACCGTCTTGGGTGTGTTGCGGCGAGGACCACCAGAGTTCGGCCACATCACTGGCGCATGGCAGCAGGGACGGAAAAGACCGAGAAGCTCTCTCCCTCTGTTCATTCATTCTGTGCCAACAGCGTCCATGTATCATGGCAAGGAAGAACCTGTATACACACGACTGTTTTGTAACGCGCGGGAGAATCCCCTTTTCAATTAGTGCGACAGCGGTCAAGTGCTCGAAATTGGCTTGCCTTCTTTGACGGTCCGGTTCGTTTTGTCAGTGTCACGACGACCATTGTCGTCATTCCCGGCTCGCATTATTATTATTTTTTTGCCTTTGTCAGGCCCTCTCGTAAAGCCCCTCCTTTTCCCCCTCACCGTTCATGTAGAGGAACAAAACTAACGGAAGGATTCATCTTTTAGAGACTATTGGCGATGTTAATTCGGTGTGCGATGCGATCAGCGATGCGATGAATAAAAGCTTACGACGGGTGTGTAATTGATGATTAAAGGTTATATACGCTATGATGGTAATGGTGACTACGAAGACCGGGAAAACCCAGGGGCCGTCAAGGAGAACCACTCGATCTGGGCAGCAATGCAGTTATTCGCGTGAAATGCCGTCGGAATGCCAATTACTTCAGACGTCGAACAAGTAATCGACAACCGATGCAAAGCGACACACAACTAGTATTGTCATATTAGGAGTATATTTGTGTGTGTGCGCGTGCATCTGTTATAGAAAGTCGAATAATGACCATGATCAACGGGAAACTATCATCATCAATGGGTATGTGTCACAGAAAATTGGCAAATACCACTATAGTTACCAGAGGTCCGCCAAAAACGAACCACTCAACAGTTAGCCCAATAAATGGCTGCAAAACCACAGCGGTGATCTATAAAAAGGTTAAAAGAAACAGAACACAGACAGAGAGAAAGAAAGTGATTGAAGGACAGAGAAAGAAAAAAAAGCGGAAAAAATAACGGAAATAAAGAAACAGAAACGCAGAGAAACACAGGAAGACATAGAAAAAATAGAAAAACACAGACACAAAAGAGGAATGTATAAAACGGAGAGCAAGATTGAAAGAGAAAGTAAAAACAAAGAAAGAGACAGAAATAAAGTAAAAAAATAGAGATAGAAAGGAATAGAAAGAGACAGATACAAAAATATATAAAAAACAGACAGATCTAGAAAAAAAGATAGACATTTGTAACAGGTTTAGAAGGCGTGCCATAATTCAAGACACTGCGAAAACATTAATCACTGACCTAAACAAGTATCGACACCTCTCGTACTTTTGGCGTAAGAATTTCTATTCAACACAAAAAGATGAAGAAGTTTTTATTGTTGACAAAGTAACAGTGTCGCCTTTCGAAATTGAATTATTATTTACTCGGAGATGGTTTGGCTCTTCCCCCTTTTTGCTCATTTTGGACGAGGACGAAACAATTGAGCATTACTATTCATCACGCAACCACTTCAATTAACTGAGGAGAAACACTCTCAAAGTACTGTTTAACCAAATTAAATGGATTTTGTTATTTCGAACCTTGTAGCCATCGGAGCCTCCTATTTGGGTCATTGCCACAAGGATATCAGTTCCACGGGATAAAAACTGTTTAATGATTCAGGGTGGTTTTGTTTTCGAGTATCTAAATTGGCATCATTAATGCACTATAACTATTCTAGCATTCATTAGTCATACAGTTGTGATGTTATACGTCACAGTTGTTATGTCATCATTCTTGCTTATAAATTGTTCGTTTCTTGGCAAATCCTCTAGAGCGGGCGTGAGCCATACATGTGAACCATACTTACACCATCATCTCAACCATAATGCTTATATAGAGAAACAAGCAAGGCCACCCAGCTGCGCTCTACCTTCAGACTTGGCATCGCTGCAATGCCAAGTTGTCATAATTTTTCTTTTTTAAAATTTGGTCATGCTCTCCAGTTAGCATGGTCTATATAATGAGAAGTATGTCACAGCCAAAAAAAAACAACAGTAAAGAAACCAATTTTGCAAATTCAGGGTCGCCTCAGCAACTGCTTAAAGTGTCTACCGCCGCGTGAGTCAGCAGGCAATTTAAGCTCTGCAGTGTGGCGGTAACTCCACGCAGAGTCAGCGCTCTCTCTCGGGCCAACGGGAGCTAACAGAACAGCAAGCACCTAAGCCACTTGTATAGTAAGGGGCGGACCACCTTAAAATACATAGGTGGCGCACCATGCAGCAAAGAAAAACAGCTTACTATAACTGACGACTTATGTCTGTGTTTCGACAAGGTAAGAGCGCGGGTGAATCGGTAACGACGAACGTGCCGCTAAGCGCAGGAATAAAGATCGTTTGGGCGGAGTACCAGTAGATCATCGTGCCCACCAAACAGAATCAGTAGAAGCACTAACAGCTGCGCCAGCACCAGCAAAAAATAAATAAATAACGGCAAATAAACAAATACAGAATACGGCTAACCGAAATGGTATGCAGCCTATGACTTCATGGGAGGTCGGCAACGAGAGCGCACGGCCTGCTCAGGCTGGGATACTAAATGGTTGCCTAAATTCAAGCCGCATACCTCGCCATGCGGTGTATTTATCAAAGGGCCGATTGTGGGCTCGACCAAGCACTGGCATGGCCTGGCCGTGGCCCAGGACATGAACAGGTGAAGAATTGGGCGTGTCCTCCTCGCCAGCATAATCACCCGGTGAAGCCGCAGCAGCACAGCAAGTATAGCATTATAGAGTCCGTACGGCGTTGTACCCGCATGCAAATAGGCAGCAGGCTCGTTCGTGGTAATCCGCTTATGGTTCTAATTACCGGGGAAACGAACTACTCGTTCTAATGAACAGAATGCTCCCAAAACCATTCGTGGGAGGAGGACATGGCAGGCGACGCGAAATAATCACTTAGCAGTGCCCGCATTGCATTGATCGAGCAAGGTGTGGTACCGGCGGGAAACCTCAGAGCGCAGATCCGCAATCAGTGCCTGTCGTAGACCACGACCACCGCGCCACCAGACGGCTCGTGTGGAAGGTTTGGCCCGCCGTGCACAGGTGGACAATCTTTTCAGCGCGGCATTTGTAGGTCGCTCTGTTTGCGGGCCATGCATGGAGTTCTAACCACGTTCCGTTCTTTATCTTGTCCAGGACACGCCGATGGCTTGTCCCTGCCCCCTCGCCTGTTAAAGCGCGGTGATTTACCGCGTCCTTGATGCAAATCGTTGGAAGTCACGTAGGCATGCATGGCCGCAGTGGGCCGTTCATTTGTATCTGTTGCCTTGTCGGAATGCGACTCACAGTGAGTGGAAGCGAAATCGGAAAGGTTTGCATGACCAACGGCGCTTTTGGTTCTACATCGCAGTCGGGTGGATGAGGCGAGATAAGCAGTCAGCCGTACGAACGTTTGACGAGCAACAGCTGCAAGCGCTGCCGCCGTCTCGCAAACGTGCTGGAATGTTAATGAGATGTGCCACGTGAAAGTCGATTAGTTTGAGCCTAATCACATCGAAAACCTCTGCACGCCCTAAATATGGCTGGCCTTGGAGGTTGATACCTTCTATGGATTCCTTGTTGTTTGCCCAAAGGGACGCTCTTTGCGCGTGCCATAAATGGAGTGACCTGCATCTAAAGATGCTCCTGACCCTGAGTCCTAAAGCACGCTCTTTTGAACCTATTTTTGTTCTTCATGTAAAGATTCCTCTGCACGTGATCGATGTTCGAGGGTATGCAGGTGCCCCGCCGCGGTGGTCTAGTGGCTAAGGTACTCGGCTGCTGACCCGCAGGTCGCGGGTTCGATTCCCGGCTGCGGCGGCTGCATTTCCGATGGAGGCGGAAATGTTGTAGGCCCGTGTACTCAGATTTGGGTGCACGTTAAAGAACCCCAGGTGGTCAAAATTTCCGGAGCCCTCCCCTACGCGTCTCTCATAATCAAATGGTGGTTTTGGGACGTTCAACCCCACAAATCAATCAATCAGGGTATGCAGGTGATGTGTGTCTGGATTTCGGGTGTGACATGTCGTCAGATACGCTACGCGCATACTTCATAAGGTTGCTACACTGACAACGTTTTACTTTCGCACGCCAGGTCTCGAATAACAAACAACCAAACGTGTTGTGTTGGCGTTCAGCAGTAAGTGGATAACATATTACGCAACTTCCATCAACATCAAGATGATCTCCGATAGGGGACACAGACAGTTATGGGTATGGACTCCTGCAAAGGCGCCCGTGAAGATTACGAAGACCAGCCCCCCCCCCCCCTTACAGAAATTTCATATTTATTCAATTACCTAGGGAGAAGAACTTGTATTATGCAAGTACATACAATGTTGCTATAGTACAAAGCCCCTTCAACGATACTTTGAGCTACTGATTGCCCATGGATGCTGACAACATTTTCAGGCCTAGTCTTCCCACACTGCATTCTATTGAAGCTGCTCAAGATTTGCTTCAGCTTGCAACTATGTGCATCAAAATCGGCAATACTTACAAACGACCAACATCTCACTCAGCATTGGATTTTCTTGTCTTTTCATTGCAAAACCCAGAATTGTCGGTGCGCTTATGTTTAAATGCCTTGTAACAGTATAATATTCAACAGTAGACGTTGTCCAAAGTATTGTGAGTCTAACTCACTTTTTAGTCTATCAAACTGGCAAACTCATCGAATTTCAGTGAGATATTTTATACCGTTAAAAATTTACAAACAAAACAATAAACACGAGACTTCATGCACTGCCGTGGAATGTCGCATTCACAAAACTACACTGCCGAGTTACGTTTGAATTTTGCTTTGGTCTCGTGCGTAGCTATTTACACAACATCCCCGTGTAAATTGAATGGTTCCCCGATAACATGGCTACAAATAAGTAGCTTGGTATCGACTATATTAGCAAACACGCGACTTGAGAGAGATGGCTTTTCTGCACATTCGTTTGACTTGTGCTACAATATTCGGCGTTGCGTGGCATCACTTCAGCCCCTTCTTTTTTTCAAAGGTACTTGAAACTGAGAGGTCGTATAAAAAAAGGCTCTTTTTTCGTAGATGGCATTTTTGCAATTGGCTAGTCATATTTGGTAATGAATACCCGAGCATCGCTTCTATTGCAAACTTTGTGCTTCAAGCAATTCATGCAAAATAGTTTTTGTAAATGCAGTTTCCGACAAATAGCACTATGAGGCACACTAAACGAAGCCCACTTTTACACTTGGTTCAATTCAGCCATTAACAATTTCGAGATGGTTCTGTAACTCCAAAGTTGTTGCAAGTTGCTGACTTATGCAACCTTGGAAGCGTATAAAGGAAGAAAGGTATCGAGTCTAAAGAATAATAAATTGTGACGTTGGCTAACGTTAACACCGAATCGTAGAGAAGGGCACAAGAACAATGGAGAAAGAAAAAAGACAGAAAGAAGAAAGAAGAGAGGAGCGGGAAAAGACTTAAAAGTTTTGCGTTTTTAATCGATCATTAGAGGCCACTGGCTGGCTGCCCTTGCTATATTATTCCAGCATAACAATAGCCTCAAACTCAATCTTACTAACGATTCTAGCTTCTAAGTTCTTTTTGTGAATATTGCAAACAAAAAGTTTACAAATCTATGAAGGCGGTCAGGCTGGCGAGTGTTTCTTTAGAAGCGCATTAAGAGGAGTGTCAAAGCATTGCGCTCAGATGACGGGCTAGGACTGTGTTCATCGTAGCGGAATTTAAATGGTGTAGTTTGGATGGTAAACTTTCTTTGCTTTATAGGGTAAGCACATGAAATAAACAGATGCCTGCAGTTTTCACGAATAAACACACGCAAAAACACCTCTCGTGCTTTATACCCACATGCAGAAAAAGGTCACAGATGTCCCGCTGCATGTACAAGCGCGGTGAAAAGTTCCCAAGCCTCTATCTACTGTAAAATTTTGGAAGCACGAAGTGGGCGCCTTTCACTTGTTTCTTACGTTCATATTCGTTCTGTCCATGCCACAGTTTTGGCAGGAATGTACACGATGTACTTGATGAACACCCTTAAAGGGCACTGAAGAGCAAAATGATTTTTCGCGTGTTACTTGAGTATGACTTCACAATCTAGAAAACACTGTTGCGAAGCCACCTCCGAATCCCACCGCTGACCTCCACTGTTGAGAACGACGGACCGATCCCGCCGAAGCCACCACTGTTGCGAAAGACGGCGACGCCAACACGGCCCCGGAGGCGCCACTGCTTTCAACTCCGCCGGGAAGGTCACCAGCCGTTTGGTAGCGTATGTTTATCAGCTCGCGACTGCTTCTGCGCAGAGCTGATAAGACGAGC
Source organism: Rhipicephalus microplus (assembly GCF_043290135.1). Lineage (NCBI taxonomy): Eukaryota > Metazoa > Arthropoda > Arachnida > Ixodida > Ixodidae > Rhipicephalus > Rhipicephalus microplus. The sequence goes on from NC_134701.1 coordinate 156,853,588, forward strand.
GGACGAGACGACGGTGAGTTAAACAAGGTTTATGTACAGCATATTTACAGAGGCGTTACAATTTCGGCACTGGGGCCGACAGAGACTCGAAGAGCCGAGCTCTCCTCTCTAACACATAGGTCAGCCTTTCGCCTAAGACCGCTGACTCACACACATGTCGGCACTCCGACACGGGGACGCCTCTCACATAGGACCGCCGATCGCGACGCGCCACAGGGCTTCTTTTATTTACACCGGGTCCAACCAAAATGTCCAATCAGAAGCGCCGCTGGTCGTCAGCGCAGATTCTTCCAATGGGGTTGCCGCGCCATGCGTCAGACCACAAGACACGAGAACGCCGGCTCGCTGTCACGTGCGCCGCTGACTCAATGCACGTGGGCGAGAGAGGCGCCGCGCGCGTTCACGCCGTTGAGATGTTCGCGTCAGGCAGACTGCGGGCTGGCCTTGACCCAGATTGCCTTTTTCAGAGGCACGGACGTTTGACGAGGACTCGCTGGCATAACAGCACCCCCGCCGCCAGACAATGCACCGGAAAGACGAGCTGCTTCCACGGGGCTCGGATGTCAGGTGCGCTCGTTCGCCAGGTCCCTCCAGGTTCGCCTCCAGGGCCATGGGGAGAATACAGCTCCAGACTGTTCCGGGAACACATCCCATTTTTGACGACGGATCCTAGCTCCACTGGCTTGTCGCCACAACTTGCTGGCAAACTTCGCTCGTCTCTTCTGACCATCTTCGGTTTCAGCACTTGTCGATGGTTCTGCAACTTGCTAAGAACGGTTCGACAACAGACAACACACGACACAAGCAAGTGCCCTCGGTCACCCGACAGAACACCAGACAAAGTATAGTACAACATATACCTATCTACGTGTTTATCGGAATTTTGTTCCCTCTACATCAAGAGGCACATGTGGGACAAAAGACTCTTAAAATGACAACTCAATTTTTTTTTCCCACGTACAACAACGTAACGAATTAGAATACCACAAAGGTGGCCCCTTGAGATCACTCTGAACGAGAGCGCTCAGCCCAGGTCGTGATGAGGTCAAAATTTTGCCCCGAATCGCCAGCCAGAAACCGAAAGGTTGAGAAGGTACTAGCTAGAACGCACTGCTCAATGCACCTCCATTAGCGTTTAGCCCCCCCCCCCCCCCCCCCCCTTTTTTTTTAGCGAACGTCAAAGTTGCGCTGTGGAGCAACGTGCTCCACCTCAGTAACCGGCCACTTTTAGGCGACGATACCTATGCGGCACCAAGAGCGGCTCACACTTTCGACGTTGCACAGGGGAACAACGATACGGCTTGCTACGGATTGACTCCTCACCGCTTAGCTCGATATCGTGTTCGATCACCCTCGTGTTTCCGGGGCGGTCCGAAAACACGTCTTCAAACTCGGAACCAATCTTTCTCAGGTCCTCTTTCTCAGGTTCTCCTTCACTTAAGCTAGGCTCTAGGTTTATCTGCTCCCGGATTACTTTCGATCCCCCTTCAATTACCTCACTAGAACTCAAAATTTCTGCTTCCTCTTCCTTTGAAGCATTCAGCACCAGATTTACGACCGCTTGATGTTGAACATTGGGTTTCATCAAGTTGTAAATTTTGTTCTGCCACCTTCCTACTTGCACCTCATAATTTGTATCGCAAGGCTTCGATAATACTTTGGCAGGCCCTTCCCAATCAACCTCAAGCTTGTTCCTTTTGGATGGCTGCAGCCGCATTACCTGATTATCAACTTCAAAAGCGCGCTTCTTCCCCGATTTCTCGTAGTGCTCCTTCAACAGCACTTTTGCCGCGTTTTTCTGGCTTTCCACTAGCGCTTCAATTTGGCTTTCCACTAGCGCTTCAATCGAGAGATCCTCACTCTGCTCTTGAATGAGCGTCTCTCGATCAACTCTCGGCAGCTCGCTCCAACTTTCCGCTACAGGCGAGAGCGTTGCAGCCCTCTCGCTCTGACTCAATGGCGCCATGTCGTCTCCCCTTTCTCCGGAAACCGCGCCGGTCGTGTAGGCGACGGGCCGCTCGCGTGACTGCTCACATGACTCATGCGGAAACTTTCCTTTCTGGGGTTCCATCGACCCGCCGACAAGGTCACTTGAGAGTTCACCGCATGGAACCAGGTCCAGCTTCCGCGAAAGCTTTCGCGCTTGCGATCGCGTGAGGTCCATGCACGCAAAGTTGGGGAAGAACGATTTGCCCTGCTCTTTGAGGAGCTGCTCCGAGTTGTTGGAGAAAAGATAAGGAAAACGATCGTTCAGCGCGGCAGACACAGCCGCTTCGGTGCGAAGCTTACCGAACGGGCCTTCAATGACAACCGTGGCGATGGGTAAGCGAACACTCTGCTCCTCGGCGACTTGCCTGATCCACGCGCATTCTCCTGTGAAGTCATCCGGAGACACCAATGAAGGATGGACAACGTCCATGGTTGCCGCTGAGTCTCTAAGTGCTCGGCACGTTTTCTCATTCACCCTAATTTCTTGGAGATACGGCTCCAACAACCGCATGTTTTTTTCTGATTCTCGGATTGTTGCGAAGGCAAATTTTTCCTGACAGTTTCTCGCGATGTGTCCTTCCTTTTTGCAGTTGTAGCAGATTAGCGGCTTCCGTTTGTTTTCCGATTCAAATGCCTGTGTGGTAGAAACCTCACTCGATCTCTCCGCTTCTGCTTGCCCTTCCCCTACACTGTCCTTCGTAAGAGACGGGTCCTTTTTGAAATTACGGTGCGGAACGGGTTTCCGTTGATCAGGTTTCCTTGAAAAGCCCTCTTTCCTTTCATCCTTTTCAACGCGCACTGCCCTGCTATGCAACTTTCGGCGAGTATAATACTCCTCAGCTAACTCAGCTGCCTTATTTAACTGTACTTCCCCAAGTCTGTCCTGCAGCCAAAGTCTGACATTATCCTCGATGCAGCGGTAGAATTGCTCCAATGCAACGCATTCCACCACTTTATCGCGGTCGTCATAAACACCTTCGCCCTTGAGCCATTCAATTAAATCGGCTTTAAGACGAAACGCGAAGTCAACGTGTGACTCATTCCCCTTTTCAGCATACCGGAACCTTTGCCTGAAAGCCTCGGGTGACAACTTATAACGTCTCAAGAGCACTTCCTTAACCTCGTCATAGCTCTCAAACACTTCCCTCGACAAGCAAGTTAATGCGTCGGACACTTCGCCGGGAAGAAGAGCTAACAGGTTCTGCGCCCAAAGAGACCGCTCCAAAGCGTTTCGCTCACAGACGTGTTCAAACTTGACGAGATACTTCGCCATGTCCTCGCCTACTACGAACGGTGGCAGTTGGTCCCGAATTCTAAAACCGCTGACCTGAATCGTCGGAGAAGCTACGCTAGGCGCCTGCGAACACTGTAGGATCGCCAATTCTATTCGTTTCATCTCGAGACGCTCCTGTCTTTCGGCCTCCTCGCGACGTTCGCGCCTTTCAGCTTCTTCACGTTCGCGAGCTTCTACTTCTCGCCTTTCAGCCTCCTCACGGCGTGCTTTAATATCCACCCAGGCCTCATCGACTTCCTCAGCCGACACTCCCTCATCCTTCATGATCTCAAGGATCGCTTGCTTTCGTTTCGCACGGCCCAAAGTAATGCCGAGTTCCTCACAAATTTCGATGAGTTCCTTCACTTTAAGGTTCTCCATCGTTCACACTAGCCTCTTGCTGTTTGCCCCTGTTAACAATTTACTTGCCGTACCCACTATAAGTCAACTAGCAAGACGTGCAAGCAATTTTTCACTCTCCCGTGTTTACCCCCTCCGCATTAACTTTGGTTTCAAAGCACTTCGACTTTGCTTGAAACGATCAAAGCTCACTCTAATGCTTCACACAGTCCTTCTCTAAACTACTACAACCTGAGCTAGAGTAGTCTGGTGAACTGAGGGGAAAACATCAGGCACTCACCGCATCGATGTCGCTGACGCCGGCCGATCCCGCAGCTGCCAACCACTGTTGCGTAGCCACCTCCGAATCCCACCGCTGACCTCCACTGTTGAGAACGACGGACCGATCCCGCCGAAGCCACCACTGTTGCGAAAGACGGCGACGCCAACACGGCCCCGGAGGCGCCACTGCTTTCAACTCCGCCGGGCAGGTCACCAGCCGTTTGGTAGCGTATGTTTATCAGCTCGCGACTGCTTCTGCGCAGAGCTGATAAGACGAGCGGACGAGACGACGATGAGTTAAACAAGGTTTATGTACAGCATATTTACAGAGGCGTTACAATTTCGGCACTGGGGCCGACAGAGACTCGAAGAGCCGAGCTCTCCTCTCTAACACATAGGTCAGCCCTTCGCCTAAGACCGCTGACTCACACACATGTCGGCACTCCGACACGGGGACGCCTCTCACATAGGACCGCCGATCGCGACGCGCCACAGGGCTTCTTTTATTTACACCGGGTCCAACCAAAATGTCCAATCAGAAGCGCCGCTGGTCGTCAGCGCAGATTCTTCCAATGGGGTTGCCGCGCCATGCGTCAGACAACCAGACACGAGAACGCCGGCTCGGAAGAGGGGGGCGGATCACCGTCGAGAGCAGTCGCACCTCACTTCGGCTCCGCCAATTTTCGGCCCTCGCGTCGGTCCTTTCGACCCTATCCGGATAATTTCTTCACGGGTGGCTGGAGCACATTGTCTGGATTTCTTCGACACCCACTTTATTGCGAAACTCGCCCGGGGTGGCCCGGGAGAGCTTTCGAAAGCCTTCGACCACGCCGTGCACCGACCTAGGCCTCTTAGGCCTAGCTCGAGTGCGGCCGCCTGCACATCAGCTGACAGACGGAGCGACCGCCCGGCCGCCCGCCGCTGCCTCGTCGCCCATCTCCTAGCTGTCCACCGCTATGGAGTATATTGTCGAAGGACAGGACGTGTCCCCCGAGGAACTCTCGGACGAATCCTGGCAGTCGCCAGGCCTCCGCGCCCAAGAGCAACGCCGCGCAGCCTTGCGCCTTGCCACCGCCGCAACTAAGCCCACCACCACGCCGGCTTCTCTGCCCTCGTCGAAGCGGGTAAATACATCGCCTCCGCAGCACCGCCGCCGCGCTCCGCTCCCTCGTCTCCCGGCGGACACGATTCACATCGTCGGCCGCCCAAAAAGCCCCGTAGAACTCACCAAGCTACAGCCTTGGCACTTGTACACCGCCTTGCTGCAAGCAGCGTTCCTGCAAGACCTCCCGCCCGCATCTCGCGACACGGTGCGGATCCACCCCGTCAACAACACTTTTACGCTCAGCGTCGCGGACTCGGCTCGTGCACAAGCATACCTCCGCATCACCTCCCTCACGGTTTCCGGCAACACTTTCACCGTCCACCTTTACGCCCCACCGCCAGACGATGCCCTCAGGGGCATACTGTACCACGCCTTCGACGACTTCACGGACCAAGCCATCCTTGAAGACCTTCAGGCAAGCAATCCTACCCTCTCTGTTGTGGGCGGCCGCCGCATGGGCAAGGCCCCTCACATCTTGGTCACCCTCATGGAGCCGAAACTACCGCGGTGGATCTTCTACCACGGTGTCCAGCTTCGCCTCCTTCCGTTCCGCAACAAGGTGGAAGCCTGCTACAATTGCCGCTCGACCGGCCACCGGACCGACGTGTGCCCCAAGCCGCGGCAGGAGCGGTGCCATCGGTGCGGCGCTGCTCACCCCACACCGCCCGAAGGATCGCCACCCACTTGCAACCCCCGCTGCATCGTCTGCAATGGGAATCACTCCACGTACAGTTCCAACTGTAAACACCGCTACGTGCAGCGCCCTCAACGCCAGAAGGCCCCGGCACCTGACACACACCCCCCGCCACAACAGCCTGTTCCGCCCGCAGCGGTAGTGCGCTCTTCCCAGCAAGCAGCAAGTGGTCCCTCACCAGCTCCACCGCCCAAGTCGGTTACTGCCTCTCCGCCCCCCGTACCAGCGGTGCCTAAACCCACATCACAGCCCATGAATTCGACATGGCCCCGCGGCGCCCCCGGCTTGCCCTCGGAGCCGCAGGTTGTTGCACTGCAGCAAGAAAACGCCTCCCTCCGACAGCAGGTCACTGCACAAAGCGCTCAAATTGCAGCTCAGAAGACCCAAATTGATTCCCTCCAAGCGAAACTGCAAGCTCTTGAAGAGAAGCTGGAATCAGCCATCACAGTGAAATCCTCTCTGCCCTCTACCATTTGCTCCTCCTCCGACATGGACGTTCAGACTCCCGAAGGATGCACTGGCAAGCGCCGTCGACCCAACACTCCCCTTGAATCTCTTCACTTTTCTGAAGAGGTCCAGGTATCCATCAAGACGGCCTTGGTGGATCTTGAAGAGCGGTTGGATAGCCGCTTCAACTCCGTCCACCAGCTTCTCACTGCACAGCACGAAGCTCTAAATTCCCTGCGCACAGACTTCGCCGCCTACCCCCCCGCCACGTCCTTCCAATCTCTACAGTCAACAGTTGATAGCCTACAAACTGCCATGCTTGGAAGCATCCGAGCAAAGCTACCCCTCCATGCCCGCACCACCACCTCCTCCGGCGCCGCCCGAACCTCGCAAACACCGGTCGAGGCAACATCTTCCGCTGTTAAAAATGGCTGACCGATCCATCGTCACCATTTGGCAGTGGAACTGCCGTGGTTTTCGTCCCAAGCGTAACCACCTCCTTCTCCACCTACAACAACTAGACCCCTCGGACGCGCCTGATATCATCGTACTACAGGAAACTCACGCCGACGTCTCCCTCTCGGGTTACGTCGCCTACAACCAAGTAACTCACCATCCTCTGCCCCATCCCGTGACGGCCGTCCTCACCCGGCGGACGCTCGCTGTCAATCGACACGATCTACCCTTCCCTGCAGTCCATCACGTCTTTCTCGAGACACTACCTCAGCAACGTGAACAGCCCTCTCTGTTTATTCTCAACGTGTACAACCCCCCTCGCTCCACTGAAGACGCGTCTCTCCTAGCCTTGCTCCGTGCCGCTGCAGCGAAAGCAGCCAAATCACCCCTTCTTATTCTCGGCGACTTCAACGTCAAGCATCCGGACTGGGGTTACTCGAAGGCAGATGGCCCCGGAAGGAGGCTGTGGCAGCTCGCTCACGATCTCAACCTTTCCCTGCTCACCGACCCCACGCAACCAACGCGCATCGGCAACAGTGTGTGCCGCGATACCACCCCGGACCTCAGCTTCTGCCGCAGCGTGCCCGACGCGCGCTGGTATAACACGCATCAGTCCCTCGGCAGTGACCACTATGTCCTCACCATTCAAGTTCTCACCTCCCCCAGCAAGCCGCGCCCACACACGGCCCGCTATACAGACTGGGACGCTTTCCGAGAACGCCGGTTGCACTCCGCCACTTCCAACATCGAGGACCTCTCGACGTGGACCGACCAGCTGCTAGAGGACCTCGACGCAGTCACCGCCTCGATCCCCACCACGAAGGACTATCCGGCAACCGACGCCCGTCTTGCCCACCTGTGGGCCGCCCGCACCGGCCTTTGCAACCGTTGGCAGAAGCAACGTCACAACCGTCGCTTACGCCGCCGCATTGCGCACCTCGATCGTACGATCGAGCAACACACCACCGCGCTCGCCCGCCAACAGTGGGAGCAGCTCTGCTCGGGTCTCTCTGGTCAGTTGGGCTGCAAACAGTCCTGGCATCTCCTCCGCCACCTCCTCGACCCTGCTTCTGCCAAGTTGGTCGCTCGGCAGCAGTTACAACGAGTGGTCCGGGCTTACCCCGGCGACACTCCGTCGCTGATGGCAGACCTGTCCGCCAAATACCTTCAGCTTCTGCCTCCTGGCACACCTCCTCCCCCTCTCGCGTCCTACTCTGGGGCCCCCAACCCAGTACTGGACGCCGATATCACGGAAGCGGAGGTCTACGCGGCATTACAGAAGCTCCGCACCACTTCCGCCCCCGGCCCAGATCGCATCCCCAACAAGCTCCTCCGAAACCTCGACGCCCCTTCGGCTGCTACCCTCACTTCGTTCCTCAACGAGTGCTGGCGCTCCGGCAACCTCCCCCAATCATGGAAACACGCTCGCGTGGCTTTCATCCCCAAGCCGGGCAAGAAACTCACAATCGAGAATCTCAGGCCCATTTCACTCACCTCGTGCGTCGGCAAGCTTCTAGAACATGTCGTTCTCGCTCGCTTGCAAACGTACACGGACGCACACCATCTCCTTCCCCACACCATGCTTGGTTTCCGCCCCCACCTATCCACGCAAGATGTCCTCTTACAACTCCACCATGATCTCCTCGACCCACCCACATTTTCAGACACAAAGGCTCTCCTTAGCCTGGACCTTCACAAGGCGTTCGACCACGTCTCCCATTCGGCTATCCTTGCCGAACTCGCAGCCCTCAATCCCGGCACCCGCACCTACAACTACATTCGCGCGTTCCTCACCGCCCGCACGGCCGAAATCATCATAGGGGACCTCCCGTCTCCCACGTACGAGCTTGGCCCTCGTGGCACCCCTCAGGGCGCCGTCTTGTCGCCTTTTCTATTCAATCTTGTCCTCCGCTCGCTTCCTGGCAAGCTGGACCGTATCCCCGGTCTTAAACACACCCTGTACGCGGACGATATTGCTCTCTGGGTCACGTCGGGCTCTGACGGCCATATCGAGCAGACGTTGCAACGCGCAACCGACGTCGTCACGTCCCACGTGCACGCGGCCGGTCTTACTTGCTCAGCGGCCAAATCGGCCCTTCTTCTCATGCGGCCTCCCGACCGGCGTCGCTACAAAACTCCCCACCCCACCATCACGGTTCATGCCAACTCTACTCCTGTCCCCGTCGTTTCGCATCTCCGCGTGCTCGGGCTGATCCTACAGTCCAACCGCCATAATACACACACCATAGACAAGCTCTCGCTCTCGGTGCAGCAGACCGCACGTATGCTCGCCCGTGTCCGTGCGCGGCGTGAGGGCATGCGAGAACACGATCTACTTCGCCTTGTCGACGCTTTCGTCGTTTCCCGCCTCACGTACGGCCTTCCTTATACACGTCTCCTAAAATCGGAACGCGATAAAATTGACGTCCTCATCCGCCGGGCATACAAGACTGCCCTCGGCCTTCCCCCCAACACGTCCACCGATCGTCTTCTCCGTTTGGGTGTACACAACACGCTCGACGAGTTGATTGAGGCTCACCGCTCCGCTCAAGTGCAACGCCTTTACCGTTCGCCGACCGGTCGCCACATCCTTTCCTCCATCGGCCACGACACCTCCTCCCACCCTCCGGATCTGGTCTCATTACCCCATGCTATTCGAGCGGCGTTCTACATCAAGCCGCTACCTAAGAATATGCTGGCGGGCCACCACGACGCTCGCCGCCAAGCCCGTGCCGCCATGCTTCACGCAAAGTACGCCGACCACCCGGCCGTCGCCTACGTAGATGCGGCCCGATACAATGCACGCAGGGACGCCTTCGTAGTCGTTTCCGTGTCGCCCTCCTCAGCTCCTTTGGGGCCGACCATCACGGCTGGCACCGTCAGAACGCCTTACGCCGTCGAGGCGGAGGAAGTGGCCATTGCTTTGGCCGCGACCTCGGCTGACGCAAGCGTCATAATCAGCGACTCGAAACAAGCCATCTCGAATTTCGCGCGAGGTCTCGTCTCGCCTACCACCCTACGGCTACTTCGGCCCCTACTGCAGCAAGATGAGCAGTGCCGCATAGAACTGATCTGGGTCCCCGCCCACTCGGGTCACCCCGGCAACGAGACAGCTCACCAACGCGCTCGAGGATTCGTCGACCGAGCGGTGGGCCACTCAGAGTCGGACGCCCTGGTGCCGGAGCCCCTGTGTGATGCGATGGTGATGCGACTGGTGCGCGTAATTGTGAATGATTGAAAAGTGCGCGAAATTAAAGGATGACCGAGTGCACGTGCTGGGTCGCCTGAACAACGACGACGCCGAGGACCGGTACACGTGAGAGCGTGGAGCGCAAGCATCCAAGACCATAAAGCAAACAAGGGCCAATGGCTGATCACCACGGAGTTTTGAAAGGCCAATCGGGACGAGACAAGTGTGCCCCAGAGGAAGCCAATCCTGAAGGGCAAAAGAGCTAGTAGTTCGAGGTGAACGAGGCAAGGGGAAGGTCACAGCTGGGAGCTGAAGACAGGCAGTCGGGTGGCAGACCTGAGCCTTCTGGACTTCACCCGGTCTGGACCTCCGGACAACGCCTTCCAAGGACGGCGAGCTGCCTCAACGGTCGAGACCAAGGCCTGCAGATTCCGGTGCGGGTGCAGCAACGGCAGTTCGGGTCACGGGCCTGAGCCTTGCAACCAGCCACCTCATCGGGCGAATCTGGGCCGCCACAGGCATCACCGAGCGAGTCCCGTTCCATCGTCGCCGCCAGCGAGCATCGGTACACGCCGTCGCCACCATTACAGCAGCAACGTTTTGGTGAGATCGAACTTGCTCTCTTCCCTGCACCGCCGAATCACCGCGTCAGAACTGCATCATGTAGCTGTGACTTTCCGTCGGCAGTTTCGGGACTTTAGATGTTTGTTTTCCTTCTAAATCCCGCTTTTAGCCAGCTACTCATTTCTTGTAGTTTGTGTTTGAGTTTTGCTTCAGTTCTGCAGTAAATGTTTAGGTGTTGTTTGTTAAGCAAACGGCTTTGTCCTTATTAGAAAAACTCTCCGGGGCTCAACCAGGAGAAACAAATCAGCAACAAGAACCCGCATCACAAACTGGCGTCCGCAGCGACAGGACGAAGCCGTTGGTTTGACACCTTCATTTATTGACGCGGTTGACATCATGTCGAATATGCGAGAGCTAATGGCCTTGGCGGATCGCATGGGAATTGATGGGGCGGATTTTAAAGCATGGTACGAGGAGAAGGAGGCACGAGCACGAGAGGAACGGGCTGCGGAACGAGAAGCTCGAAAGGAACAGTTGGAACGGGAGACGCAGGCCAAGAAGGAGCAGCTTGAGCTCGAGACGCGCGAAAAAGAAAAACAGCTCGAACTGGAGACACGCGCAAAGAAGGAGCAGCTGGAATTAGAGAACCAAAACCTGCAACTGCGTCTTAGACTTGCCGAAGCTGAGAATAGCCGTGTAGAGATAAGAACTGTTGACTCAGCACCAGGCTCAGCACAAGAAAGGAGTGTTTCATGCAGCGTGAATCCTCATAAGTTGATACCGGGATTTAATGAAAGCCGGGACGACTTGGACGCCTATTTAAAAAGGTTCGAGAGAGTCGCCATCGGTCAAGAATGGCCTAGGGACAAATGGGCCACAGCTTTAAGTTTATGTTTGAGCGGAGAAGCCTTAAAGGTGTTTGGAAGACTTTCGCCGGAGGATTCACTCGATTATGATAAAGCCAAGTTGGCGTTGCTCCAGCGTTTCCGTTTTACGGCCGAAGGGTATCGGGAAAAGTTCCGACAAAGCAAGCCACAGGACGGCGAAACAGGCAAGCAGTATGCAACTAGGCTACTGAGTTTTTTCGATCGTTGGGTCGAAATGTCGAGGACCGGAAAAGAATATTCGGCTCTTCGTAACTTGATAGTTACAGAACAGTTCTTAAGAAACTGTCATCACCGTTTGGCACTTTTCCTGCGAGAAAAGAACTTCAACAAGCTAGAGGACATGGCCGAGGCCTCAGATAACTTTTTAGAAGCTCAGAGGCAAGTCAACCTGTTAGTTTTCCGAGAAAAAGTGGAATCTAAAAGCAATACGGAAAAAAGTGGTAGTTACTCGGAGAGAGGAGCAGTACGTTGTTTTGTATGTGGCAAAATGGGTCACAGGGCATCGGAGTGCCGATCAAGGCCAAAACAACCTTTCTGTGGATATTGTCAGAAGGCGGGGCATGATTCCAAAACTTGCTCAAAGAAGAACGGTTCAGCCAACAAGACGTCATGTCTTTTGTCGCCAGAGGAGCACTCAACGGAAGTGAAGCTTTCACCGGACAAAGAAGAGGACATGGCGGGCGCCGTGAATACTCACCCGAAGTTTGCCACACACAAAATGCCCGTGTTACAGGGCCGAATCTTTGGCCGAACCGTCTCAGTGTTGCGGGATACGGGTAGCAATACACTGGTGGTGCGTCGTTCTCTGGTATCCGATGAAGCCCTCATAGGTACTACCGCTACGCTATTCTTAGCCGATGGCAGTAGCATCATCGTTCCTGAGGCGGAGGTGGAAATTCATTCACCTTATTTTTCTGGTACATCTATTGTCAAATGCATGACAAACCCACTCTACGACCTTATCGTCGGAAATGTACCAGGTTCACGTGAAGTCCATGACCCCGATACCAAGTGGGAGGAAAGGATTCCGGTAAAAACCTACCCCAACTATATAGCGAGTGGAAAAGGAGCAGATAGAGAGGATGGTACCCTGAAGTCTTCAGTGGTTGGTATCAAAATCCGAGAGCAACGGTCAATCTCATCTGAAATCGATGTACCCACCTTGAAGACGACCCGAAAGGATCTTAGTGCCGCTCAAAAACAGGACAAGACCCTAGATTCTTGCAGGAGTAAAGTAGGTCAAGGGCTACAGGGAGGATCAAAGTCCTATTCGTTCGAGATAGAAAAGGGGCTGCTATACCGCTATTATCACCTACCATCTGGTAAGGTGATTCAACAAGTAGTAGTGCCCCAAAGATTGCGCAGCCAAGTGCTTACTTTGGCGCACGAAACCCTGATGTCGGGGCATCAAGGAATAAAAAGAACGATTGATCGTGTTCTACAATCATTTTACTGGCCAGGAGTTCAAGAGGCAGTGAGGAGATACGTGCGCTCTTGTGACGCATGCCAACGAACCTACCCCAAGAGCAGAGTTGGTAAGGCACCACTAGGTCGAATGCCTTTGATAGACACCCCATTCGAAAGAGTGGCAGTGGACATTATCGGGCCTTTAAAGCCAATATCACACATGGGTAATCGATATATACTAACACTAGTGGACTTCGCTACTAGATACCCAGATGCAATAGCCCTGCCATCCATCGATTCAGCCACAGTAGCCGAGGCACTGGTAGAGATGTTTTCTCGAATCGGGTTCCCGCGTGAGGTACTTTGTGATCAGGCATCATGCTTTACATCGGAGCTAATGAGAGAGGTCAATGACTTGTTGGCGATCAAGCATCTCAGCTCCACACCCTATCATCCCATGTGTAATGGCTTAGTGGAGAGATTTAATGGCACACTAAAGCAAGTGTTGCGTAAATTGTGCCAAGAGGAACCCAAGACATGGGACCGACTATTAGCCCCACTCCTGTTTGCGTACCGGGAAGTCCCGCAAGCCAGCTTGGGATTTTCGCCTTTTGAGCTGATCTACGGTAGAAATGTTCGAGGACCTCTCAGTCTACTTAAAGAATTATGGACCGGAGACAATCAAAGCGAGGAAGTGAAGACAACATATGGGTATGTCCTGGATCTCAGAGATCGCCTAGAAAAAACATTGCAGTTGGCACAAGAAAACCTGTCACGAGCTAAAACAACGCAGAAGAAATACTATGACCGGGGAAGTCGGATGCGTCGGCTAAAGGTTGGAGACCGCGCCCTCGTACTACTTCCCACGACGGAAAACAAGCTTATGATGCATTGGAAAGGACCTTTCAGGGTCACAGGAAAGAAGGGTGACTCTGACTACTGGCTGGATATGGGACATACTACCAAGCTGTTCCATATAAACATGTTAAAACGCTACGAAGAGCGTCCTCCAGAAATATCACCCCAGTCCGCATCTTTCATTGTAGTGGAAGAGGAAGAGACAGACACGCCAGTGCCTACCTTTAAAGCTACTGAGGGCTTTGGTACTGAAGCTATCAAGCTTGGTCCTAACCTCAGGAATAGACAAAGGGAAGAAATTGACGAGCTCCTAGCCACCCATAAAGACGTCTTTTCCGAAGTCCCCGGCAAGACAAACTTGTTAGAGTGTCGTCTTAAACTGACAACGTCCGAGCCTATCAACACTCCACAATATCCGTTACCATTCGCAATGAAAGAGGTAGTTGAGAAAGAAGTCGGAGAAATGCTGCGACTCGGAGTGATTGAAAGGTCCGACTCACCTTACAACTCACCATTGGTGCTGGTGAAGAAGCCCGATAAGAGTTACCGTACTTGCATCGACTTCCGTCGCATCAATGATGTGTTGGTCTCCGACGCAGAACCAATTCCGAGAACGGATGTATTGTTTACAGAGATCGGCACTAGAAAATTCTTTTCCAAGTTTGACCTTACGAAAGGATACTGGCAGGTGCCCTTGGACAAAGAATCCCGGCTAAAAACGGCATTCTCCACCCAATCGGGACACTACCATTTCCTCTATATGCCATTCGGTATCAAAACAGCGTCCGCAGTGTTTACCCGGCTAATGAGACGTCTCCTTCAGGGCATCCCGAACGTCGTTCATTATATCGATGATGTTCTCGTCGCTACGACAACCTGGGAGGAACACATGCAGACTCTGAGTGAACTGATGAATAGGATTCGAGAAGCAGGACTCAAAATTAAGCCCCAGAAATCGGAGATTGGAATGACGTCGATTGTGTTCCTGGGTCATCGACTGGGAGATGGAACAATTCAGCCGGTAGAGGACACGATCATAAAAATCGCCAAAGCCCCATTACCCACTACGAAGAAACAACTACGTTCGTTTCTTGGCTTGGCAGGATATTATCGTGATCTAATCCCTCACTACGCTGAGAAGGCACTGCCTCTGACAGAGATGACAAAGAAAAGGGAGAGTAACAAGATCAATTGGAATATTGAAGGGCAGACAGCTTTCGAAACACTAAAGCAAGCTCTGGCGTCTGGACCTATTTTAAAGGCTCCGGATCTCAAACGTGGATTTGTACTCCGCAGTGACGCCTCCGATTCTTGCATCGGTGCAGTCCTTATGCAAGAGCACGACGGTGTTTTATACCCGGTAAAATACGCCAGTCGTCAGCTACTGCCTCGAGAACAGAACTACTCAACAATCGAGCGGGAGTGTCTCGCGTTGGTGTGGGCAGTGGAAAAGTTCCACATATTTTTATATGGGACATATTTCACGGTTCAAACAGATCACCAACCGTTGCAGTACTTATCTCGAGCAAAACACCTCAACAGCAGAGTTCTGCGGTGGAGTTTAGTACTGCAAGAGTACAACTTTCACGTAGAACATATAAAGGGATCCGAGAATGTTGGAGCCGACTACATGAGTAGGTTGCAGTGAATATGTTCTGTGTGTTATTATTACAAGGTTATGCTTGTGTGGTGGACTGTTACTGGAGTTAATGACTGTATTTGTACTGTTCTTAGTTGCTGCCAAAAACTTTTCTTATTGTTGTTGGTTGAATGTTACGTTCTGTGGACTCGGTGTTTCGACGTGAGACATGTCAACGAAGAAGCAGTGTGGTGCCATCGGTGTGTTGTGATAGCTTGTGTGGTGCGCATCGAACGACAGTTTTTCAACGGGAAAAACTTCTTCGAAAGGGGGCCATTGTGATGCGATGGTGATGCGACTGGTGCGCGTAATTGTGAATGATTGAAAAGTGCGCGAAATTAAAGGATGACCGAGTGCACGTGCTGGGTCGCCTGAACAACGACGACGCCGAGGACCGGTACACGTGAGAGCGTGGAGCGCAAGCATCCAAGACCATAAAGCAAACAAGGGCCAATGGCTGATCACCACGGAGTTTTGAAAGGCCAATCGGGACGAGACAAGTGTGCCCCAGAGGAAGCCAATCCTGAAGGGCAAAAGAGCTAGTAGTTCGAGGTGAACGAGGCAAGGGGAAGGTCACAGCTGGGAGCTGAAGACAGGCAGTCGGGTGGCAGACCTGAGCCTTCTGGACTTCACCCGGTCTGGACCTCCGGACAACGCCTTCCAAGGACGGCGAGCTGCCTCAACGGTCGAGACCAAGGCCTGCAGATTCCGGTGCGGGTGCAGCAACGGCAGTTCGGGTCACGGGCCTGAGCCTTGCAACCAGCCACCTCATCGGGCGAATCTGGGCCGCCACAGGCATCACCGAGCGAGTCCCGTTCCATCGTCGCCGCCAGCGAGCATCGGTACACGCCGTCGCCACCATTACAGCAGCAACGTTTTGGTGAGATCGAACTTGCTCTCTTCCCTGCACCGCCGAATCACCGCGTCAGAACTGCATCATGTAGCTGTGACTTTCCGTCGGCAGTTTCGGGACTTTAGATGTTTGTTTTCCTTCTAAATCCCGCTTTTAGCCAGCTACTCATTTCTTGTAGTTTGTGTTTGAGTTTTGCTTCAGTTCTGCAGTAAATGTTTAGGTGTTGTTTGTTAAGCAAACGGCTTTGTCCTTATTAGAAAAACTCTCCGGGGCTCAACCAGGAGAAACAAATCAGCAACAAGAACCCGCATCACACCCTGGTCACCTACCACGACATCACTCAGCACTATCGCCTCGAGCGATATTTCTATTCACATCCTCACAGCAGCCTTCCCAAGCGGTCCGAGATCGCCTGGCGTCGCCTACAGACCCGCACCTTCCCGTGCCCCCTCGTGTTTTCATACATGCACCCAGGTGCCATCGATCCACGCTGCTGCCTGTGCGGCAACGTTGCCTCGTTGAACCACATCCTCTGGGGCTGCCCGGAGGATCCCCCGCCCGCCGACCTCCTTTGCTCACCCCCCACCGAGGGACAATGGGAGGCCCTTCTCTCCAGCAACGACATAGACATCCAGACACGGGTCCTGAAACGAGCGGAAGAAGTCATCGAGAAACACAGCCTGGCAGCCTTCGTGGCTTAGCCTCCCTTACCCCTCACCCCTTCGACTAATAAAGTTGTTACTCACTCACGCCGGCTCGCTGTCACGTGCGCCGCTGACTCAATGCACGTGGGCGAGAGAGGCGCCGCGCGTGTTCACGCCGTTGAGATGTTCGCGTCAGGCAGACTGCGGGCTGGCCTTGACCCAGATTGCCTTTTTCAGAGGCACGGACGTTTGACGAGGACTCGCTGGCATAACAACACCTCTCTTACTGCGACGTGACGCTTGGTAAGCAAGAAAACGCACGAAAAGAAAAAATAGATAGATAGATAGATAGATAGATAGATAGATAGATAGATAGATAGATAGATAGATAGATAGATAGATAGATAGATAGATAGATAGATAGATAGATAGATAGATAGATAGATAGGTGGTCAAAGTCAAGGCACGAGTGAAAATTAAACCCTTCACTGCAAAGTACGAATCCTCAACCTCACTACTTAAAAAAAATAATAAATCTAGTTTTTGGTTCATTAAGTATTGCGGCTAGGTGGCGCGAGCCACCACCCGATCTAAAGGGTACAGCCATATCCATCCATCCACCCATCCATCTGAGCCGATTGTCGGCGGATAAAATGCGTTGGCTACAGTTTACTGTTATACGCTCTTCAGCACTGAATCGGTGCACGGCGCCTATGCAACGTCAATGTTACCCGCAAGTAAGGCGCATTCTGCCTTTATTGAGATGCTCGCCCTAAATGACTCTCCTCACACTTTCGCACTAAATCACGCCATCGCTGTGTTGTTTGTACGTGGTTAGCTTGTGTTCCGCCTGCTACGCACTGCTGTAGCGTGACTGAACTACTCATTTCCGTCTCTGTGATCTCCATACTACAAAAAGAGAGAAAGAAAGATTCTAGAAAGGCCACATATATTTGCGATTAGTTCAGTTCTACCATTCACACATCATACGCATATGTTTTTTTTTTCTCTCATTTTGTTTGCCATGAAATGTGAGACAGTCGATAAGTCTAGTCAGGAAAGCTTAGTGGCTGAGGGCGCTTTGCGCTACACTGCGTCTACCACGTGTACGCACATGTTCTTGCACCAGTAAAAATCTTATATAAGAGTTCAGCAGAAAGCTTGCATTTATGGATGACGTGCATACCGGTGCTACAACAAAGGCATGATTAATGGGACAGGCATTTATTTTCCAGAGAAAAATTTACCACTGCCTTCCGTCGGTCACTAACAATGCCACACAAACGCAGAAAACAATTTAAAAAAGATGGAATTTTCAGTGAAAATATACCACACTAAATATCAGGCATGCCGTCTGAATTATATTTTTATTAATATATATATATATATATATATATATATATATATATATATATATATATATATATATATATGTATATATATATATATATATATATTTATATATACATTTATACATATATAATATTTACATGCAAATATAGCATTATTTCTTTGTAGTGGTACTATGGCCAGATAAAGACAACTAAGGCGCCTCGCGTGATCAATAAGCTAAAGTGCCGTAGCTGTACACCAACCAACAGAGCGCAAGAGCATAACATAAAACCAGTTTTTTGTTGTTGCATTTTTGTTTTTTTACATCCGAGTTCCCATAAGAACGCTGCATTCACACAGTATTCAGTATAGTCCTGATGTTTGGGAGGATGCCGAGAGCATTTTGCGATGAGCTTAAAACAGAAAGCGGCACCCACTCTGGAATTATTCAGGTAAATGTGGGGTACGACGACCATGAACAGGACTCTGGAAAGTTGCCCTCGCCGATCTTATTACACTGCATTATTAACCGAGCAAGACCAAATGTTTTCGTACATCGTTTCAGACATACGTAAAAATAGTTACAATCGCGCTGACATGACTGGACCAAGCACACTTGAGAACGTGCATAACGTACGCGCACATAGAAACACGACGTGGCTAGCAGACGACGCAAGGAACAATCCACACTTCACTGTTTCGGCCAATTGCCGCCAGGCGGCGACTCTGCTCGATCTCGCGGTCAATAGATCCGTGTACTGTGCGATGTCAGTGCACGTTATAAGTAACACCAGATGGTCGACATTTCCGGAGTCCTTCATTGTGACTTCTCTCGTAATCACGTCCTGGTTTGGGGACGTAAAACCGAAGATATCATGTTACTTTTGATACGCTGTGATAAGTGGTTAGTGTCTCGTTATGGTCTTGCAATCGCGTCATCCTTGTTGTGTGTTGTAACTTTCTCTGCGCAGTAAACAACGGAAGGATTACGAGATAGGTCGTTTCTCGGTCGTATTCTTGGTACCTTTTCTTTGCATGTATTTTGTTTACAATAAGCAGGTAATTGAGCTTTGATATGCATAGTACGCAGTGAATAACATTTGAAAACAGACTCCCGTTAAAAAAATAAATAAAGGAAAAACTTAAACGGCTCTTCGGGAAATAGCGCGTAAGCGCAAACCAATCGCATGCAATATCATGTTTGTTTTTTTTCTAAACTCGGCACGCACATGGAGTCCGGCGCGGAAAATGCCGACACGGTGACGGCTTTTTCCGTACGACGCTTGATTTGAGGACAGCGCAACACCTGGGTGTACTACGGAGGGTGCGGGCGGGGAACGGTGTGCGAAGGAGGGCACGTGTACAAATCACCGCCGCGGCTCGCCCCTGGTTCATGCATTTATTCAGCGGCGTGTCAGAACTACTTCTCATTCAATCTACTTTTCAAGGCTGATTGTATGGCGCTCCCAGGAAACAGGGCGATATCAATAACTTCTCAACATCTCGTGTCGTCGCTTACGAGAAGTATGCGAGAGAAAAAAATATAGGTGCAGCAATTCAGATGTACAAGATGTGAATAGATCAATCTTGTTGATCCACTGAAAAGTGCGAAGACAATTATGCGCACTCCCTATTCTTCGTATACACGATAAAGATATCCGCGCATGGATGCATGCATAGATTATTATTATTATTATTATTATTATTATTATTATTATTATTATTATTATTATTATTATTATTATTATTGCTGCTGCTGTTGTTGTTTACAGGGAATGAATTGGTTCGGCACGTTCCCACAGTGCAACCACTCTGATAATCCCGATGCATCTCTCGAGCATGTAAATATAGATGCCTGCAATATTACGAACAGTGTGCTCAGCTGAGCACTTAGCTGAGTGATCGGCTGAACAGCACCAAAGCACAACCATTCACAATTAGTTAGGTACTCACAGCGTGGCCGCACCTTTTCAATCAAGGACGCGCATTGAGCGCTTTGTGATTTTTTTTAGCGGACAAAAGTTCAATTCACTTTTGATAAACGACGCTATTGTTTCTATTTATCGTACTATGTTGTTATTGGGCATATACGATAGTCAGTTTACATTGAAACGCAAGCAAAATGAATTACATGCTATCTGTACGGGCTCTGTACGGAACAGTCTGCGTAGTCACACTACCTATGGGACTCACCACTTAGAGGCATCCTTTATATATGCAGCTGATATGGTACAGTATATAGTGCTTTTGATAATTTTTCTTTTTTATTTTATTGTTTTTTGTTTCTCACGTTCTTGTTTGTTTTTGATGTACAAATATAATGTTTATAATACAGCCGGCTAGAATGTAGCCTACATTCACGTATTTCACATATACTAATAAAAACAGATAGAATGCGTTTTCCGCTGATGCGCTGGTTGTGAAATTATGTGAAAGGAGAACAGCCACTCATGCTACTATTTCTTCATCTAAAAAGCATTAAAAATAACGGATAGCACGGAACAAAGCTCAGTAGGCAAGTTGTTTGACAACTGCCTTGCATACATACGTCTCATATGCGGGGTTATTTCGAGCCTTGCATGCAGTCTGTAAGCTCGAATTTCATGTATCGAGTAGGAGACGAGGTGTACCTCACTCTCTGGCAAGTCTGTAATGGATCCCTGCGGTCAGTCTGCAAATGTATAAAATTCTGCAATGTGAGCCGCGTTACCGTAAACGCAGAGTGAATTCTGTAACTACAAGAGTGTCGTTAGTTAGCTCCACTGTACCTCATCGTTTATCATCTGCATGGCCACTTCTACCAGCTTCTGGAGAATTTCACCAAATTAACGAACTTAATTGCCGTAGCCAACGTTATAAATCACCAACTGATGTACGTCATAGGTTTATGCTTTCCAGTTTGAGGCTGAACTCGTTTGAACGTTCTTTTCAGTGGCTAGTTTAGGCAAACGCCGACAGCGTGTAGCAGTCAGACGTTTTTAAGTGTGAATACACTTTATAAGCGACCCCAAACCATCCAACGCCGTCGGCGGCGTCCGCAGTCTTTTCTCTATCTTTAAAAGAAAGAGGACTTGGCGGGCCGCAGCGCCACGCTCTACCGAATAAGCCACGGACGTGACACTGATATCGGTGTCAGTAACGCGCCTTATACCCCTCCCCTTCGCTCGCTCCACCGCTCTCCTCGCTCTCTGCAGCTGCGCGCGCACCCCTCTCTCTCGCACGCCCGCCTTCTCTCTCAGTCTCCCGTCGAGAGCGGGTCGTGAGGGGGAGTAAAGTTAAAATCCGTTGGTATTCGCCAGTGAGTTAACGTAAACTCCCCCGTGTGATCAAATTGCGATTCCCAGGAACCATTACACCATAAATGCACCATAGTGTGATTAATAAATATGATAGTGCGAATTAATAGATACCCCTCATATCATCTCCCCGTGTATGCGCACTTAACCATGTTCACGCTCGGGGAAATGCTTGGGAGTTTTGTCTTTCGTGCTCTCGCTTAGCGCAATGTTCCCTCCAAGCTAGCTCTTTCCTTAGTCGGTCTGTGTCGCGAACCAGACCTTCATCCACACCGTTCACCGCTCAACGGTACGCATTTGCTATACACGGGCGACAGCGACAGTAACGCGTTAACATACGGGCAAAGATGAAGTGCGAATAAATTTACAGATAAATAAAATAAAAGGTCACATTGCCATTTTAAAAGCAAATGTATCGTGTCAAGTTAGCAATTGAAACGCCATTAGTATTTGACGCACGCCATAAACAAACGCAACTACAACCGGGGCTCCTTATGATGCCGCGTTTAAATACGTTCCCAAAAAACCGCTACTCAACACGCAACACTTTACCACTTCATGTGTCGTACGTACGTTTATGTAGCGTTTGGACTTGTGTGTCTACTCTGACGGGACGGCGTTAAGCTCTCCCATAGTAGAGTGCCCTGTACTCTAAATCGTTACCCCCTTTTTCTAATCCCCCCCCCCTATCTTCATTCGTACATGTCGGGACGGCTTTATGCTTTCCTATTGTAGAGTATCATGTACTCTGAATCGTTAAACCATGGAAGAAGATGCTATATATACAGTGGCCACTCCAGCCTTTTCTCGGCCCAGCAAGAAAGGGTCTGACCAACCGCTAGATGGCGTAACCGTGCTAACTTTTGCTCGTTTTTTGAGACCTGTAATAGCCACCTCAGAAAGACAGAAAAACTCATGATTGGCATGAAATTTCTACAAAGAAAAAATATTATTGATTTGTGCAATTTTTCATATCTACTCTACATCGTGGCCCGTGGAAGATTTTTAATGCTTTGCTACAAAGATACGTAAAGTCTGACTAGAAAGTGTTGTTTTTAAGTGTGAATACACTTTATAAGCGACCCCAAACCATCCACCGCCGTCGGCGGCGTCCGCAGTCTTCTCTCTATCTTTAAAAGAAAGAGGACTTGGCGGGCCGCAGCGCGACGCTCTACCGAATAAGCCACGGACGCGACGCTGATATCGGTGTCAGTAACGCGCCTTATATCTTTAACGCCGCTGCGCGCGTCCCCCTCCCCCTTCGCTCGCTCCTCCGCTCTCTTCACTGGCTGCAGCTGCGCGCGCACCCCTCTCTCTCACGCGCCCGCCTTCTCTCTCAGTCTCCCGTCGAGAGCGGGTCGTGCGATGGATGTCCCGGAGGCAACGCTACCATCGACAACGAATGCAGTACAACCGAATGCCAGCACTGCACCCGTCGTTGGAAATGACGGTACCGCGGTGGTTTCGCCGACGTTGGAAGACAAGGCGAAACCTATGAGGGGGAGTAAAGTTGAAATCCGTTGGCATTCACCAGTGAGATAACGTAAACTCCCCCGTGTGATCAAATTGCGATTCCCAGGAACCATTACACCATAAAGGCACCATAGTGTGATTAATAAATATAATAGTGCGAATTAATAAATACCCCTCATAGCATCACCCCGTGCATTCGCACTTAACCATGTTCACCCTCGGGGAAATGCTTGGGAGTTTTTTGCACAGTGTTCTCTTATCAAGGACGCATACGACAAGAAAGCATGGGGATCTCGTAGGCCGAGTATATCTGAAAAAATGGCCACAAATTGCCATGTTTCTTCGCATACAAAATCTTGGAACTCGTACCTGTGGTTCGCGGAACATGCCGTGCAGGGTTGTTTTGTGGAAGCACCTCACAGGTACTCAATCAACAATTCAGCGGTGGGCCGCACCGCTGGTATACATGTGCCTCAGATATCTAGCAGCACTTTGAGTATCTTGTATCTGCATTATGATGTGTTCGACAGCAGAAAAGTCTGTATGTGTTTTTTGTGTGCACCATACGAAGTAACCTCTATCTAGCTCAACGATGTTCTTAAAATTCCGGATACTTCTTTCACTTCCACTTCATTTCCTCGAAGACCCCATGGATGGGGGGCATCAAATGAGGATGGGGTACAAAAAGAATCGATGACACTGAACCAATCAGGATGAGAAATGTGCTCGTACAGCTTCAATAAATGCATCAGGGTTGGTGATGCTTACGATGGCGTAGGGGAGGCCATTCCAGTGGGAAAAAGGAAGACTAGAAGGTGAGAGTGCGAGTACGCGGGCGAACAACACTTAAGGAATGGCTTGTATGAGGTTATACACAGGATGGCGGAGAAAAATAAGGTGTTTGAGCAAACTGTGGAACATTCTGTCCAATAGAGGTAGCCTGGATACAACGGTGACGGGAAAGGGCGAACAGGCCTACTTCCGCCTTTAGTGAGGAAACACGTACGTTGTATAAATATGAGTGAGTGAACCTGATGGCGCGGTTCTGCGCCATCTCGAGAGCATCTGTGAGGTATCTTTGGTGAGGGTTCCAGATTGCAGATGGGAATTCAAGTTTCATGAGGGACTCGTAGGCAATGAGTTTAACATGAGGAGGGGCGTTTGGTAGATGAAGTCTTAGAAAGCCTAAAGTTTTTTAACTGGATGAAATGATGTTGGACACTTGCGGAAACCAGTTGATATACTTAGAGATAGTGATGCGAGGTATTTGTAAGAGCTTATACAGTTTCAATGCGAGTGTTGGCAATTTTGTACGCATAGAGGCGAGGGCTACGTGAACGGGGGATGGACATAACTATACATTTACGGGGGTTAAGAAGTATAAGCCAGTGATCGCACCAGTTTAGGGTATTAGTTACAATGTTCTGCAGCGCAGCCTGGTCGGTGGTATCAGTTATTGGCTGATAAATGACACAGTCGTCTGCGTACATGCGAATAGGGCAAGAAACTTCGAATCGAAGATCATTTGTATATATCGGAAACAGTAAGAGACCAAATACGGAGCCCTGGGGGATGCCGGAAAATATAATCATGGAGCTAGAGTACATTTCATTGATGCACACACGTTGAGAACCGTTAGTAAGGAATGATTTGATCCATCATATGACATCCGGATGCAAGAATAAACGGACTAGTTTCAATAGCCGGTGTCCGTGAGGTACCTTGTCGAATGCCTTAGCATAATCTAGAAATATTGCCTTTACCTATGTGTTGGTATCTAAATTTGAGTGCAGGTCATGAATAAAAAAAGAGCGAGCTGAGTTTCACAAGAAAGTCTCTTGCAAAAGCCATGCTGTGGCGTATGGAAGAACTGTTGGAATCGAGGAAGTGAAAGAAAGAAAGAAAGAAAGAAAGAAAGAAAGAAAGAAAGAAAGAAAGAAAGAAAGAAAGAAAGAAAGAAAGAAAGAAAGAAAGAAAGAAAGAAAGAAAGATGACATACAAGCAATGAGATAAATTCACAGCCCTCTATAACAGTCTAATTTCTGGTCAAATTAATTTACCGTATACCAACGTCATATATGCTGCTGTGGGTCAACTATTCGCTAAATTTGTTTATATGACACTGAATGTTAATCTGCCACTAACCTTCAAGAGAAACGTGTATAAGAGCTGCGTCTTGCCGGTAATTACCTACGGAGCAAAAACCTGGAGGCTTACAAAGAGGGTTCAGGTAAAATTGAGGACGACGTAGTGGACGATGGAAACGGAAATTATTGGTGTGACCTTAACAGACAAGAAGAGAGCAGAGTGAGTCAGGGAACAAACCGGGGTTTAGGACATCACAATTAAAATCAAGAAGAAGAAATAGACATGGGTTGGGCACGTAGCACGTAGGCAGGATAACTGCTGGTTATTAAGGGTAACTGACTGGATAAGAAGGCAAACGCACAAAAGACAGACACACAGTTAGATGGTCCGACTAGAATAAAAAGTTCGTAGCTATATGGAGAGGCCTTCACTCGGCAGTCGGCACATCATAATCGCCAGGATGATGATGAATGTTAGCCAGTGCTAGCTATTTGCTCTTATACAAGAGTCACTGATTCAATCTCATTCCATTAACTGAATCACCAAACGTATTATAAAAGCAAATGTATACTCGCGCGACTGTGGCGTCTTGCCCCTATGCGACATTCATTTCGTGCAACAAGTGCCGTGCCTGGAAATTGTATCGCACGTGTTCATCACTTCGCGCACGAGTGTCCTACGAAACACGGTGTGTTCGAAACGAGCACGTACTATACGTAGCATTTACAAGCGCTGTTCTGGGCTTGCTACTGCGTGGCGTTCATGGCAGGGTGATCAATGCGCGCATTGCAGGCTCTCAAGGCTTGCCTTCGATTGCCGGCTTCGCCGACATAGCTGGGGAGCCAGTTTTGTTCAGCTTCAAGATTCGTGGAGCTCTCGAAATTCGCGGTGGCACTCTAAAAAAAATGCAAACACGGGCCGGAAAACCTGCATAAGCAGTGGATTTGCATATCGCCTTATCACGTCCCCCCTTCCCCCTTTTTTGTGCAATGGCCGTAAAAGCCCAAAGGTAGGGTTGGTATGCAGGCTATCGTATGAAGTTGTCGTTGTGTTCTGTATCTTTTTTAACACTATGGAGAATTACATAAGGCGCGAATAGAACTAAGCCGTGGTAAAACCTCCTTTGCGGCCGGTTTTCCGCAAGGAAGGAGTTTTTGATCTTCCTCTTCCTGATCATGTTGCCTGACTACCCTGTTTAGCCTTTGTTGCTTCCGCTTCTTAACCTTCAATCTTATTTCTTTCTCTTTTTTTTTTTAGGAAAGGTTCCGTGAAGAAGAGACAGTACTGCCTGCCATTTCAGGAAAAAAAAAAGAGAACGCAGTTTTTTATGTGTAGTGTTCTGATTTAAATAAAAAAATTAAATAGACGGCATGATAAACAATATGTATGTTGGTGGTGCGTGCAAATTTCGATGAATGGATAATCACAAAAAATCAATAATTGCCCGCGTCCGCGTGCGCAGCACGCGCTTGGTGCTGTTTGTAATACTGCCGAAAATGGCCCCCCTAAGGGCGCTGTCTTATTACTGAGCTCGAAGTGGTTTTTCCAAGAAAACGAGTGGTTGTCAAGGTGCGCAGGCCATAACTGCAGAAAAAAATATGAAGGAATAGCACTCGAGACGTTGTCAGTGTAATGTGGGATCGTAAATCAAGTATACAGCAGCCACAGCTATTCACACGTGCCCACATTTGTCATTATCCAAGACAGGATACGTTTAACGTCCCGAACCACTATATGGTTATGAGAGACGCCGTAGAAGAGGGCTCCAAAAATTTTGACCACCTGGGGTTATTTATTGTGCACCCAAACGTGAGCACACGGGCCTACATAATTTTTGTCTCCATCGCGAATGCAGCCGCCGCAGCCAGGATTCAATCCTGCGACCTGCGGGCCAGCAGTTTTATCGTAACCACCTTGTTCGCGGTAAAAATTGTTTTAGCTTTGCTGAATACTGCTATAGAGTGGTGATAAAAAAGGTGGCTTATACGCCTATACAGGAATTGGTCCACACGAAAGGGTAATGTGCCTTCACAGAGGTAGGTGAGCGTTTATTGTGCACTGTTTCAGCAACAGCAACAAATAACAAAGTCACGTTAAGAACGGCGAGCAGCTCAAAACTTGAAGCGCAAACCTCATGCAGAAAGCACGCATGAAGTTAGCATACACAGGACGAGCGTGAACTGACTTTCACAGCTCGACACTTCAATTCCGCTGTTCAAACGGAATGAAAGACGCACGTAGCGACCGCACAAGTATACACAGGACAAGCACAAGCAACTGTCAATATTCGTCCTGCGTCGTGTGTCAGCAGTGCGCTCGTTTTGTAAACGCAGCCGCGGCAGCGTCCGAAATGACCTTCGTTGTCTCCCGTATTACGAGTCTGATAAGCACGTGCGCAGGAGAGACCACGCTCTGTGGAATCAGCGCTTCGTGGAGGCGACGAACTTAAGAGCGCGCTCCACGCGAGGCCGTCGCGCTATCTCGCCACTGAAAACTAAAGCACTTTAAAGTATCGAAGTATGGTGTGTCCAAACGACATTTCGAAAGCCCTACGAACAACGTACACTCCGTGGCGTAGTGTTTAGCGCCGCGCGTTGAGAATTGAGAGGTTGCTGGTTCAATTTCACGCATGACATCCCTGCCTTCTGTTTCTTTTTCTTTGCAATCTCCTAGTATATATTTTCAACGTCACTTCCGTGACGACAGTACGTCAGTGGAGCCGTGGTGAACCTCGGCATAAAAGACTTTCGTGTTAAAAAAATGTTAGACGATTTAGGGTACAATGTACTCTACTATAGGAGAGGATGAAGCTGTCACATCTCATAAGACGGCAGTACCACCGCAAGGCCTGTGATTCGAATAAATAGTAAACGCTTCAGAGTACTTATTTATCTACCATGAAAGTAGCTTCCTACTTGTATAGAAAAAGTAGGTGACAATTTAGAGTACTAGGTACTCTACTATGGGATAGCATGAAGCCGTCCCGTGGGCCTCACACCAGATGAGGCCATGTTGACAAGAATTACGCCATAAGAACAACGGCGCCCCGCAAACACTCTGATGGAAGTGGTGTGAACGAACCTCGCAGCACGTGCACGGCACGTGTGTTTACACCAAGTGGCTAATTATTTAAAGTACTTGGTACTCTAACAATGGGAGAGCTTAAAGCTGTCCCCTGGGCCCTATACTCATCGGGGGGGGGGGGGGGGGGGGGGTTAGAAAAAATGGGTAACGATTTAGAGCACTTCGTACTCTACTAAGGGAGAGCTTAAAGCCGTCCCAATTTCCAGGTCAGATCGAAACCTGCCTGCCAATAGCCATTCTATAGAGTGAACTTTCCCTGGTGAAGCAACCGTCTACCACTGTTTAGTGAAGCTGTGTCTATTCCTGTAGCAACGAACAACGGACAGTCACTGCAAGATAATTCGCACATTTCGGTAACAGTGCTGAAATATAGCTGCAATCTGCGTAATTATGATCATGTGTGTACGCCTTTTACCTCCAACGTTTCGTGTATGCAGAACTGTGAGAAGAGATTCGCTTTATTTGTTTGGAAAGCACGTATCACTTCTGTCGGCCAAAGGCACTTTCAGAGAGCACTCTGTCAGTTCATTAGAACAATTCGATTAGGTACAGCACCTTAACTGCTGCTCGCTTGCTTGCTTGCTTGCTTGCTTGCTTGCTTGCTTGCTTGCTTGCTTGCTTGCTTGCTTGCTTGCTTGCTTGCTTGCTTGCTTGCTTGAGAACGTTTATTGTGGCTGCAATGGGAGTAACTAAGGCCCAGAAGGGGCCACCCTTCGCAATCTCTCGGTAAGCTCCTCATTACTGAAGTCCATAGGCTACCTACCGCTGCAACTCGGGCAACTTGGTCAATATAAAATAGTGGCTACAAGCTTTGCAACTTATGCAAATAAAAAAGTGATCTTTTTTATTTTTTAGAAATCTCCTAATAATTGTTGGTAGTATCACTTTTACATACACATAAATGGAAACCTCTCACTGAAGGAACGAAAAAATTGGCAGCATATCCACGGAGTGAATGATGGAGAGAGGGCGATGCATTCGTCCATCCATTCATTCTTGCTTCCGTCCGTCCATGCGTCCATCTGTGTGACCGTCCATGCGTCCATCCGCCCGTCCGTGCGTGCATCTGTTCGTGCGTCCGTCCCTGCGTTCATCCATGCATCCGCGCCTGCGTCCGTTCATGCGTCCATCCATGCACCTGTCCGTGTGTCCATTCGTCCATCTATTCAACACTCCAAGTACCACCATCTCGCATCTTTTCATCATATATTCCCCATACAGAAGCACCGCCATCCAGCGGACATTCCAAGGACTAAACGAGAGGTGGCACACGCACACTTTATTACGGCTTGCGCTTCAGTTCTACTCCACACCTTTAACCACCTCGAGTTCATGGTATATACTAGTTCACTGTATTCAAGGCACCGCGGTCCAATGCTCGCTAAACCTTTTTAAAACGAAGGAGTTTATGCCCAGCGAGTATAACGTAGCAACCTTTTCCTGTCAGATAGTACTCAATGTACATGGCTGCTAATGGGAAACGAGAGACAAAAGAATTCGGCTTTTACTTTCTTACGGCCTGCGCTTCGTATCTACTTCCCACCTTTAATCACCTCGAGTTCATTCATTGTATATATTAGTTCATTGTATTCATGGCACTGCGGCTCAACGCTCGCTAAACCTTTCTAAAACTAAGGAGGTTACACCCAACAAGTATAACGTAGCAGCCCCTTCTTGTCAGATAGTGCTCAATGTACATGCCAATGGCTGCTAATGGGATTATAGCGTACGCGTTAAATAAAAGCCAAATGCTCCTGTCTCTTATTCCACATTAGCAGCCATCGGCATGTACATTGAGCACTATTTTTTATTAAGTGTGAATACACTTTATAAGCGACCCCAAACCATCCACCGCCGTCGGCGGCGTCCGCAGTCTTCTCCCTATCTTTAAAAGAAAGAGGACCTGGCGGGCCACAGCACGACGCTCTACCGAATAAGCCACGGACGCGACGCTGATATCGGTGTCAGTAACGCGCCTTATATCTTTAACGCCGCTGCGTGCGTCCCCCTCCCCCTTCGCTCGCTCCTCCGCTGTCCTCGCTCGCTGCAGCTGCGCGCGCACCCCTCTCTCTCGCGCGCCCGCCTTCTCTCTCAGTCTCCCGTCGAGAGCGGGTCGTGCGATGGATGTCCCGGAGGCAACGCTACAATCAACAACGAATGCAGTACAACCGAATGCCAGCACTGCACCCGTCGTTGGAGGTGACGGTACCGCGGTGCTTTCGCCGACGTTGGAAGACAAGGCGGCGCTGCGAAGGGCTCGTGAGACCGAACGTAAGCGGGCGAAGCGTGCAGCGGATGCCGAACTGCGTGCTCGCGAGGCCGAGTGCAAGCGGGGGAAGCGTGTAGCGGATGCCGAACTGCGCGCTCGCGAGGCCGAGGACAAGCGGGCGAAGCGTGCAGAGGGTGCCGAACTTCGCGCTCACGAGGCCGAGGACAAGCGGGAGAAGCGTGCAGCGGATGGTGAACTGCTTGATCACACGGGGGAGTTTACGTTAACTCACTGGCGAATGCCAACGGATTTTAACTTTACTCCCCCTCATAGCATCACCCCGTGCATTCGCACTTAACCATGTTCACCCTCGAGGAAATGCTTGGGAGTTTTTGTTCAACAACGCACAGAAGAAATTTCTCACCGGCACCACCTTAGAGGTCAAAATGTTATGCTTGTTACATACTACAACGGCTACGAGGGATGAACGGGTGCCGTTCTAATGCCTAGTTCACACTGAAACATCCACTTTCTACAGCGACCGAAATTCCCCTGCCGCCGAAACGCAGCGTCGTTCGCACTGGACGCGCCCCGCGCTGCCGAATATGCCATCTACTACAGGCCGAACGCGGAATGAATGCGCTGTCACCCGGTTGGTGTCGCGGCTCGCAAACGCTACTACGCTATCCGGTGGTGTATACTTCGACGATTCTCGTACGCAAGAAGGAAGAAAAGACAGTACTGCTTACTTTGCTGGCAAGTGGCTGTCTTGTAATGCACGAAGAGCAGAAAAACCACCGACGCCAGCGGCGTTGGTGGGTTCGTTCTGCTCTGCAAGACCGCAACAAGCTCGGTCACGCCAACAGCAAGCTCGGTCACCTTTTTCACGAAATGCGGAGGCAAAGTAGACACAGAGTTGGTTAAACACCCGTTGATTTCAACATTCAGTTACGTGCACTGCGGCATAACAAACGAGTAGGGAGGGCTTGGCCGCCATTTTTCAAAATTCCTTGACTAGCGCTCCTATTGGTCCGCGGTGACTGATTCGGCGGCAGACGCCGCAAAAATCGGTCCGAGAGTGATCGGCGCGGAGAGGGCCCTTTCGGCGAATCTCGCCGCCACCGAACCGGATTCGGAGCACTTTCGGCGGCCGGAATGCTCAGTGTGAACGCGACTTAAGGAGCTTCGCCCCTAAAAAAGAAGCAGCCCTTTGTAATAATGCTTGGAACAAAACTTCGAAGTTTTCTTCGTTGAGAAGGAGTGCGCACAGCTTGTACGATACCCCGTGAGACGCTAGCGAAGAAATTGAAAGTTGACCAAATGTAACATCCATTCCATTCCGGAATGCACCACTGACAAGTGTTAAGACGAAATCTGCGACATTTTCGTGCCATCAATGGTGTCAGTGGCAGTGCCCCGCCTATATTAAAGGGGTCGTGAAACGCTCGCTCTAAAGCGACAACGCGAAGCCACAAGCGTCCACTCGCACTAACTAGGTGATGTCATCATAAGTAATTCTTCGCCTGAGCACTGGGAGGCCGTGTTGACCAGCTCAGACCCAGTCGTCCAGTTAAGGTTCGTGGAGTGGGCCACACAGGTCACCGCCAACCTTGGGTTGATGGCCATCTAACACGGAATCATCCTCAGTTGCTTTCTGACGAAATAAAGTTTTTCCATCCATCCATTCATTCGCCTATTGAGGAACCCGGAACATTTCGGTACTTGCGTGCGTGCAACTGGGACACTCATCAGCGTCTTTGTCACACGCAATCAGCGCTAACTTGAACTTTGACGTCATATTAAGCAGCGTTCTTTTGGGACGCGGATCGCGTATGGCAGACGCCAATGAGCGCCTCTTGCGCGTGCTCGATATGCCATAGAGTTCCGCGTTCCTCGATAGGCAAAGCTTCTATGCAGGTCCATTCAGGCTAATGATACAGTTAGCGCACGTGGCTGCTGATGGTGCCGCATTGTCGTTGTAAAGCGACCGTTTCACGACCCCTTTAAGCTTCGCCATAACAGGTCATATCAAATCCCCATTTCCTGGGGTTCCAAAACATTTGTGTTCCTTGCTGTGAGATTTGTTAAATCATACCCCCGCATGCCTTAAAGCCACTGCATCCCACTGTGGCATTCCTATTCGTGACAATATCGGGCTATAGGTGGCAGCACCATCCCCACGGAAGTGGGGATAGGCGGCCGGTGACGCGTATACAAATACACACAGCAGTGCTTCGTCGTTGTTTGTGCCAATTGTTGGCAAATAAATAAGTTGACTGCAGTTTACTCGTAACACCTACGCTCTCTGCCGAATCGACGCATGAAGCCCATGGAACATTACTATTACTATCGCGTGAAGTGCTTTCTGGATATAAAATAGATGCTCGCCCAGGGTGACTGTCTGCGCGCTTTCGTACTAAACTACGCTTTTACGGCGTTTGTATGTATTTCGTTTGTGTTCCGCCTACTACACACTCCTGTGGTACGACTGAAACTCTTATGTACGTCTTCCTCATCTGAATGCCATAAAAAAGGAGAAGTAAACATCCTAGGGAGCCCTCGTTTCGGTGCGACCTGTTGGCTACCGCCGTTTGCACTGAATACACATGCACAATTTTTTTTCTCATTCTATTCACCATTGAATGTGGGACAGTCGATGTGTTTAGCCAGGAAGGCTTCGTCACTGACTGCGCTTTGGGCTACATTGACGTTTAGCACGTACGCACATGTTCTTCTACTCTAGTAGAACAATCAAA
The DNA here is from genome assembly GCF_043290135.1 of Rhipicephalus microplus. Lineage (NCBI taxonomy): Eukaryota > Metazoa > Arthropoda > Arachnida > Ixodida > Ixodidae > Rhipicephalus > Rhipicephalus microplus. The sequence continues at coordinate 156,886,453 of NC_134701.1, forward strand.
AGCTCCCAAGAGTTCTGCAGAAAGCTTTCATCGAAGGAGTACGCGCTTGGTAGTGATACAAGAAAGGACTGCTTATTTTGTGAGAAGAACATGTTTTTTTTTTTATCGAAGGAAAAATTTTGTTATGCAGTGGCTGACGACGATGAAGAATTATGCCTGAAGTGTGCCGGTTATCACAACACCTGAAATCTCAAAATTTCTCAACTTGACTTTTCCATTTTTTTCTTTTTTCTTTGCTTTCTTTTTATTTGGTTTTCCTTCCATTAGTCATATTATTATACAGATTCATTACAGATAGTTATAATTGATCACAGTAAAAATGCACTGCGCTTTCTTGGCCAATTCCCTTGAGTGGGTGTGAGCCATAAGTCCAGGGAAACAAACAAACAAACAAGAAATGTGCCTAAAATGTGTATGCGCCAATTTTAATAGGTCATCAAGTTTTCTACTTGGTTGGAGCCTTGGACGATCCACTAGTTACGCATTTCGCACGGTTTTACGCCTGGCCGTTCATTTGATGTCCTAAAACGCTTTATTAATCTTATTACCGCGATTGCTTTCCCGACATCAAGCCTGCTTAAGGCCAGTTTAAAAACAAGTTCCAAGTACTGACGTGGCTCAGTGGTGAAATACTGGCCTGGCACGCAGCGAGCACGTGTTCGATTTCAATTGTGTCATTAGTGCTTTATTCACTGAGTTTTTTTTTTCAATATTGTTTATAGACACCGGTGGCGGCGGACAACTACGGCGCCACTCTTGACCCGTGTTTTGATCTCATAACCACTTTCATGGTAAATTGGCACGCGGAAACTTTGTTTTAAAATAGTTCAAGCATGCCTAAGCGCCACGCTTTACTTGATAAAATCAGTTCTCTCTAATAGTACCATGGCCAGATAAAGATACTAAAGCTCATCGCATAGTCGATAAACTATATACATTGGCGTAGTTATGCACCCAACAACAAGGTGCAAATGCGTGGCCTAGAGCTTCGTTTTTAATCACAACAGAGTCGTTAAAACGTTGCATTCATAAACTACTTCTTATCCCTCATGTTTGGGACGATGCCAAGTGAATTTTGCGATGTGCTTGAAGAATAAAGCGGCACCCACTCTGAAATAAATCTGATGAATGGAAGGCACTACGACAATGCACAGCACTCTGGAAAGTTGCCCTTGCTAATTTTAATACACTGCATTACCATCCGAGCAAGACCAAGTGCTTCCGCACATCGTTTCAGGCATGCGTAGAAACAGTCAAGATTGCGATCCCGGCAAACCACTCTTTGACAACATGCATGACGTATTACTCTCACATGTAAACACGACGGGGCTAGCAGACGATTGATTGATTGATATGTGGGGTATAACATCCCAAAACCACTATATGATTATGAGAGACGCCGTAGTGGAGGGCTCCGGAAATTTAGACCACCTGGGGTTCTTTAACGTGCACCGAAATCTGAGCACAAGGGCCTACAACATTTCCGCCTCCATCGGAAATGCAGCCGCCGCAGCCGGGATTCGAACGCGCGCCCTGCGGGTCAGCAGCCGAGTACCTTAGCCACTAGACCACTGTAGCAGACGACACAGGGAGCAATGCACACTTCGCTCCTTCGGCCAGTTGCCGCCAGGTGGCGACTACTCTCGATCTCACGGCTAACAGTGTTAACAGTGTTAGTGCGTGAACCACGAAACCGGTGTGTCGGCTCTGTTTCTAAAGCGGATAAAATATACGTAGACTACATAGCACACTAGCAGAGCATATTCAAACACGTTTTACCGGAGTAGAGTGTAATTCATCGCAGCGTATAATTCACGCAAGTGAATTCCTCTTTCACTAAACAACCTTCATCACAAAACTGCTCATGCCAACGGGATCGACGATAGAAAAATGGCGCCACCGGATCGTAACAAGCAAATGATTTGCATCTTTCAAGCGCCTGACCACCTGAGATAGTTCACAATGAGTCCTCCAACGAAAAAAACAGAACACTTCCCTGCCAACAGTATTGACTAACGAGTACTTCCAATACTTAGACCATGCATGAGAACGTATAGATCAAGAATTGGTTTGCGTATGCGCATCGGTAAACAACCTCTTATATACCGCATCTATATGTATGGGCGTAAACGAGCGCGCATGTAATGCTTACTTCATAGTTCAATTACATCTAACGGCGACGACATACCGGTTCCGTTTATTCACAAGCGGGATGAGTCGTGATGAAGGCTTTCGCGTATACCAACAAGATCTAACGCTGTGCACGCACCTTGGCTTGACCACATATCATCGGGCTGCATTCTGTTTCTGCAGTGGCGCTCGTGCATATTCACGGCACACGCTAGGAGATGCAGGGCTGCCATTATGCCGTGGTACACGCATAGGTACACGCTTATAGGAGGAGGGGGTGCCGGTCAGGAATCGCTATACACATTACCCGCACATCGCGGCGCGGAGTTGTGATTACGGACGCGGCAACTAGCGTTGACTGCGACCCATTCAATCAAGGCACGATGTCTTCACGCTCGCACTCGGGTGCGTCCGAATTGAAGCATATACTGCACAGCAGTTCGATGAGCTCACATACAGCACATGCTTATGCTGCTACGCAAGTACACATTCAACGTATCCCGTCATGCACATAAACACACATGACAAACACGCCCTTCGCTTGACTCAAGTGCTCGCACTAATTCACACGAGTGCGCTAGCCAGACTCGTTTAGACACTAGCAGGTATACCTCTACACATATCCGTGGGCTTGATCTATCAGACCTCTTTACAGTACCGTACACGAAAGCGCAGGCGCACGCGAATACGCAAACATGTACAAGCGCGAGCGTACATACGCACAGCAGGCTACGCACCCGTTTACAGACAAGTAAACACGAGCAGTAAAAGTAGTGAGACGCGCGTACAGTCTATATAAGGAGCCGATCGGAACAGGCTTCAAGCCACGACACGCGGCATGAATAAGTCATGAACCTTGAAACTTTCTTGGCGGTGTTACGTAACCTCTACGTCTATATATACATGGCATACTCCTCGCGTCTATGTCGTCTCGTTGTGAAACGACGCCCATGAAAAGCAGAGCGATCATGCGTGCCCATAAAGAAATTCCGGAGCAGCTGTGCACCGGGCCCACTTTCCAGGTGCGTAAGCTATAAATATAGGGTAATTTTGGAGAAGTTGGCGAAAACCCAAGAGTTTGAGGGCGCTGGTATCTATATTTACGCGAGCGGTCGGCGAAGAATACACCCACGGTGGTTCATATACCTTCACGGTGTTGGCGGCGGTGTATTTGAAATGTTCTTCGGCCGAACTTGCAAATTAGCTCTACCGCGTAGCGCTGCTATACTTAATGTTTAAAGAAAAGTCCACTGTGTTTCGTCTATATCAGTGGCTTAAGTGCACACACCCACCATAGCATACAGATGTGTTTCAATTACGGCCGGCGGCCATAAATACGCACCCTAAAGCAGCGTGCCGAGGTCAAAAAGATGGTGCGAAGGCGCCGTGTGATCGCCAAGCTCATTGCTGAACCGCTTAGATGAGCACAGCGGCGACGGCAACTGAAATTGGCGGGAGTTATTTGTGCGTCGATAAATCTGACTGCCCCCTTCGCCATATTGGGCCGCTGAATTTCTTAATCAAGATGGGGGAATCGATCACGAGCTCCTTTCTCTTGTTAGACGCAACCTAGTAAAAAGAACATAGAGCGAAGCCAAGGAAATGATATTATGCGACAATCTTCTTAGTTTTTATTTGAAGTGCAGCAGCTATAGATGATACAAGGTCAACTAAGATAGAGAGAAAACTGTTTATCTAAAAGCAGATAAATTAGCCAGCATAAGCAAATCACTGGCCTGCTACTCTGCGTGGGGAAGGGGAAGGGGTATTGAAAGTAAGAATAGCGACAGAGAGAGGAAAAGAAAACATGGCGAGATGTTAACATTAAGCAAAAAAATAAAAAGAAAATGAGCCGAAATTTTTGTCTTTCGGGCGAGCACATGCATTGATAGTTTTGTGTTTTCGAAGTGCAGCGAAAATTTGTCAAACCAACCGGTACACTGTTCACACACGTGAAAAAAAGTTCCTTTGCACACCTCGGTAGCTTGAGCAATGCTAAAGGGACCAATACGCAGTCGAGTGAGGAAGTTCTTCGGGTTATCAAATTCATGCAATGTTCACAGAATGCACGGTCACTGGAATATGCTCTATACACTCAAATAGGATGTGTTCCACAGTTACAATGGGGCCACAGTTCCGATAGGGCCACAGTACGGACTCGCTGCTTGACCGAAGCGGTATCGTGAGCTGTTTCCATTGGCAGTGTTTATAGACGAAGACGATCGGTATATAGCGTTCTCTAGTGTCGATGGATTTCGAATGGGAGTTTTGTTCCACCCAATTGACCCGTAAGGAGGGCGGAAAGACAACCTGCCTCCGGTGTTAGCTCCGAGAACACACACTGGCTCCGCTGCGGTCGCGGTGATTTGACGTCACGGCAAGGACTCATCCGACTCACCTACACCACCACCGCTTATCTCCTTTTTCTGCGCCCGCCGTGTGCCCACTCTTTAGCGAAACGTTGGCGATTACTCCTCAATATCGTGACGTGAATCCCTCAAGGTGCAAAGGTGGAAAGCTTCGTAACAAGTCAAACTCGCTGAAGCTGTAAAGGGCTTTGATAATTTAGCTTAGGGTAGTCAGACTCCCATCCGAACGGAAAATTTATTGGGAAAATGGTGTTGCAGGTCAACAAGACAGTCCCTTTTATTGCGTACACCGAGAAATGGGTGCTAAGAAAGTATGCTTAGTGGTGCTAACGTGATTGCAACTAGGCACAGACACCGGGTTCTGAACATATGTGTGGCGAAGTACCACAAACGAAGTTATACGTTTCAAATTCACTAAATACGTTGCGGTTTGCTGAGCAAGTTACGCTGGCGTCTGCGAAAAATCTAAATGATTTGACAGAGTTGCGCTTTCTTCAACAGGCAACTTTACACGAATCTGATGGTCATAAGCACTCCACTAATATTTTCGGAGAATAAACAAAAGAATACTGCCGCACACACAAACATTTCGGAAACGTTAAGATATGCCCATTTTTTTATCATATGTACAAGTTTATTCTCAATAGTCGCCAGACAATATGTAGCCGTATACCCACATTTGCGTGAAATGCTGAGGTAATCTATCGGCGCGTCCAGAACGATAATGTTCACTTCATCACGTGGAAGCACCGCATAGCATTAATTCGAACCCAAACACCAGAAAGTCGCAATAAACTCTTTAGGTCGCGCGCTTGGCGAGGTGACCCAAGTAATAATTAAACGAACTTCGCCTTGATGAGTCTACGATTGGTCTCGAACGTCATGTGCACGTAATCAACTACAAGAAAAATCAATGTATGAGGTGGCTATCTAAACTGGTAGTTATAATGCGAGCGCGAAAGCACCGTTGCTTGGACTCTGCACGAAGACAGGATCTGACAGCAAGAAGAATTACCGAACACAACCTCAATCACACTTAACCTCAATAACTTCGATGAAATGAAGCTCCAAAATTATTGGGAGAGAAACATGAAACTAAGCAACGTGTTGAGTCAGCTAGTACACGAGAACAACAGACATAACAGCGGCGGTAGTATTCTAGCCGAGGGTACTCAAGATAATTTGCGAGATTCGATATTGCACGTGAGCACGAGGCTTGGCATGAGACGGCTGTTTCTTTTCAACAGCCCCGAGCGACGGTTCGGAGACCACAGCAGATTGAAAGAACTGGATGAAAAGTGGACGTACCTGTGCCGCCGATTGTGCAAACGCCGTAAAACCCGAAATTAAAATTAGTGCACGGGCGGAGACCCTTCAAGGCAGCGTATTCCAGCATTGCTCATTCGTATAGTTACTGCGCACTCACAGAAAAGCATCCGCACCTCCCCCCCCCCCCCCCCCCCCCGTCTCTAAGCCACATACAAATGTTGCTATAAAGTAGTGTGCAGTTCAGACCAAACAACCAAGTATGCACAAGTTGCCTCAAAAACGCCAAGGGGGAACACGTCATATAATAGAACTTCTGATCGCTTCCACATACCCGCCCGCCTCTCCTTTCTCATCCATCTTCCTGTTCTTCTTTTCGTCGTATTAATAGGGTACAGGTTTGTTCGCTACAAAACAATTGACCTTTTTTTTCGCACAACCAATGACCGTAATTAGGGTGGTTAGGTGAACGCTGAATTAGTCGGCGGCTGCGCTTGGTGCTTTAGCAAACCAGTGTCGGTGGTAGTATTCGCTTGACTGAGCCTGCGACTTCGGCCCCTTTAACTGTGTGTCATTTAATCACGCTGACGTTTAAGGATCCTCGGGTTGGCAACTAGGAGATAACAGGGTCGCCCTTCGCAGTAAGCCGCAGGGGTTGCTAGCTTGGAAATGTGGTTGTGTGGTCTCCGGCAATGCCAGCCAGCCGCCTCTATACTTAGTGAAACATAATGTGGACAATGAATCAGCTTGAACTAGTCCTTCAAACCACCATTTTCAATCATTCAACGGTGGAGTATTAATTTACTTCAGCACAAAATGCAGGTGAATTATTTTTTATCTAATTTCGGGCAGTGACCACTATAGGATGGCGCACCCATGTGGGATAAGGTATATCACATCCTTTTCTTGTAATTAGAGGGAACAGAAACCTCCCTCCCCCTCCCCCCAAAAAAAGTGCTTTAAAACTTTACTTCATTGAATATATGGTCTTTGCAAAGTGCAATCATTCTTCACTGCTGAAGAATTAGCTTGTACCGTGTAGGCACGCCCAAAATGCAAGACTTATCACACTCAGCTCTAACGTCATACTCATCAGTCGCTAACGTCATAATCATTGTCATCAATTTTATATGAACTCTTGCAACGCTCCCTCTGGAACAAATTGCTGGGGAGGGGGCTGGAAGGGGAGCAGTGATGAACAGCGGAACGTACTTAGAAGAAAAAAGAAAATATAAAGCTATAATTTTGCGTGAGAGTTGTCACTCGACAAAGAATAAACGCGGTCGAGCATTATAAAAGTAAACCCCGAAACAACGTTAAAGCAACAAAGTGGAAATAAAAGAACTTGTTTTTTTTTCTTAAACACATTATTAAGGAGAACTAAGACATAGCCTTTCCGTGAAATGTATAGGGTGTGTTATTAGTAGTAAATGTAAAGCATATCTCAAGAAAGAAAAGTGGACGAAAAAATAACTTGCCACGAACAGGAACCGAACCTGCGATGCACATATATATCCAATGTATGTGCACCGAAAATTCACATATACACATCATAAAGTTGACTAAGGGATGACCTCCGCTGCAGCTTAGTTGGTAGAGTATCAGACGCGTTATTCGAAGGACGCATGTCTGGTCACTAACAGCGGCTACTTATCGTTCCGTCAACTTTTCTTTATTCGCATTACACTCAGTGCTGATACTGCCCCCTATATCTTGCTTGGCATGATTGTCTGTTAGTTCTCACTGAATAGCAGGAAGTAAATTTAAAAGCAAGTCGTAGAACTGCAACAAGTGTTATACGTTTGGGATGTAAAAACAATTGTTCTGCGATTAAGAGTCTCATGGTACGACGATTTAGAGTTAGCAGAACTCTACTATGGGAGTACGTGTGTTGAGAAAAAGTGTGTAACAATTGAGAGTACATGGAGCTCTACCATGGGAGAGCATATAGCCGTCCCGTGGGACTCATACTTGGTGAGGTTGCGACGGCGTAATTCACGCCATGAACGAGGTCACGACGCAGAACGGATACTGCGTTTAGAAAAAGTGTTTAATGATTTTGTGTACATCGTACTCAGCTATGGGAGAGCAGTGAGCCGACCCGAATAAACACTCCCAGGGCTCAATGTGTTTAGCGATTAAATGTGTTTAGCAAAAAAATGCGTTTAGCGATTAAGAGTAGTTCCTACTCTACTGTGGGAGAGCAGCAATCCGTACCGAGCATTAACTCAAGAGAGGATCCCTAAAGGCAGCCCATAACAAACTACATGCGGAGATTTAATGCCTAACATCTTCATTACACATATGTTGTCGTCCTGCCTTTCTCCAGTTGTGGCAAGACTCATTTCATCCCAAAAGCAGTCGGCTGCAGTTTGAGAAGCTCAATCTTTAAATGAAACTTAATTTAACCCTTATAGGTATTAGGCCATTAAGTGCGGCTGTGCGCAAAATACACCCCTAAAATGTACCTCCTCTAGCTGACAAGCTTCATAAAGTGGCTGGCCATTAAGTTTTGGCAAGCCACAAACTAAACTTGCATCATAAAACTTAGTGTTATTTATTAAAATGAACCCTGCATTATAAATGCTTGATTGCATAACCACTTCTGTCATTCATGTTCTTGTAATTTTTAAATGTATCTGTGGTTAGTTTTACACGCGCCTAAACCTCTCGAATGTATACGTCAGAATCACACGTAACGCATTACAAGTAATTCATTACCAGCAGTCAATAATAATTCCCATTTATTTTGTAAAATGATTGATTACTTTTTCATGAATAACGTTTTCATTAACTATATTACTTTTTTTGCCAAAATCAAGTGGCCGCCAGTCTTTCTTGGCAGTTGCCCCGAAGAATATAGGAGCATTCCGTAATCATGCCCAGTCCAGCAACGCCTTAAGACTGACAACTGCCCAGAACATGAAATGAGATGACTGCACGGATGGAAAGGTTGTCCCTCATAGGGATTCAAATTAATGCTATTTTTCTACTGAGAAGGGGAGTTATATTTTTATTTCTTCATTGAAAATCGCAAAATAGCCTGTGGCGCCACCTGGTGCCACAAAAATAATTTATCCAAGCTGCCCCGTCACGTGACCGTAAACTAGTTCACGTGGTCAAAAAGTTATCTGTTGTTATTGAAACATTGGTTGCTTCTTCATAGTAACAGATATTACTCCATAAAAATGTACTTATACTGGGCCTGCTTTAGTAGTGCGCAATTAAGTGGCACTGCCTTCGCATGACGTAATGATACTGTGCTCGTCAGTGCATCTTGAGCAACATGCTATGTGCTCATGAAACCGTGCACGCAGCCCCGCCAGGTGGTCTGGTGGCTAAGGTACTCGGCTGCTGAACCGCAGGTCGCGGGATCAAATCCCGGCTGTGGCGGCTGCACTTCCCTTGGAGACGGAAATGCTGTAGGCCCGTGTGCTCTGATTTAGGCACGCGCTAAACAACCCAAGGTGGTAAAAGATTTCCAGGGCCATCAACTACGGCGTCTCTCATATCCATAAGGTGGCTTTGGGATGTTAAACCCCACATATCAATCAAACCGTCGACGCAGTATAGAGATCGCTAAGATTTCGGAGTGGCGTGGTGTTTGTACCTACACTTTGTTTCAGAAAGAACGCGCAGTGATGTTTTCGATGACTCGACTTGGCTGGTGTGTCGAGAGAGTAACAATGACGGGGCGAGCCCTCCTCGACACAGGCGCATCAACCCTGGGCGCAGGGCACTCAACGCGGTATAAATACAGGGAATCTGTATGAAGCCACATCACCTCATTTTAACGGCTTGTTATTTTCAAAAATAGTTAGAAGCTCAGAATAAACGTGTATAAGCATAGAACAGTCACAGCATGCGCAAGTCGATATGATGGCTACCCGCGTGGCTATCAATTTTCAGTGCTGCTGGACAAAAAAAAGGCACGTCGATGTTCACAGCCTTTCAAATCGAAGAATACTGCTTATAAAATAACTAAGTGCTTTTGGGAATAACTACTGCTGGCTCAAACGCTGCGAACGTTATAGAAGCTTTCGATCGCGCCGGGAAAAAAAACAGGGTCGAAAAAAAAAAACAGTTTTCGGTCCCTTCAAGGCCTCACCACACGTTACCCGTTGAAGCGCATCAGCGCGGGTCTCTCTGCTGCGGCACCGCGCTCTCTCCCTATAGAGAGAAAGAACGCGTGGGTACGCGAAGCTCCGCGTACACTGCGTGGCGCCGCGTCAGAGTTGCACGCGTTGACGCGCTACCACGGATGCGTGTGGTCCAGCCTTTAGGGCCGTTCCACGCGCTTCCCGCACAGCCGCAACGCACGTGCCGGGAACCCTACCGCACGCAAGCGGGGGACAAATAAGCCGATCGGTGACGCTACGGAGGGTGAAAGAGCGTCGCCAATTGGCTTATTTGTCCCCCGGCCGCTTGCGTGTGGTAAGGGTTCCGGCAAGTGCGTTGCGGCTGTGCGGGAAGCGCGTGCAACTGCCATGTGACCGTGTTTCCATCTTTCCTATCTCTCCTATCCCCTCAGTTTGTTGTCGCTCCTTCTGGCTTACCACCTCCCGTCTCTTCCTCTTTTCTACACCTTTTCTCCTACCCCTTTTATCCCTCCTCACCCCCATCTCTTGTGAGCTACTGTTGAGGTGTCGCTCACTGAAGCAGACAGTTACGGAACTCACTTTTCTCTTCCTTTCTTTCTTAAGAATCACCTTAACTGCCATTACCCAAGCGTCAGCAACAACGAAGCGCCACACTTCAAAGAGGGCATGGACACCAGGATCGATGCAATTTGCAACTGTAAGCTGGTGCGCAAGGTATTCCTGCGCCATAATACCTCCCTTCCCCTCAGCCCATGCACTGAGGTAGTGTACAGTGTATCAGCTGACCTCTCAACGAGGAAACCCCCATGAAAGAATCAGCGACTACAGCTTTCAAAAACGACTCTGTTTGAAATCTAACAACGTGTAACAACGTTACACAGAAGCCAGAGTAAGCTTCCCTGCTTTACGCAAGCCACCAGCCTTCTTGCTAGCATGCAAGCTACAGCAATTCCTCGACGATTGAATAAGCTTATGTTGTGTTACAGCAACAATATTTTGTGAAGAAGTGACTCATAAGTTATTGGTGTTGTGTAATTGTTCTGTTACTTAATGGCGGCTGTGATTGACGGCCCTAATAAACTAAATTTTAAAGGAAGTAATTGTAGTTATAATTGGTTACTTTTACTTAGTAGCCTGTACAAGTCTGGTATACGCGCATTTATCAGTGATCCCAACAACATTTAGCACTGCTGGCGCTAGAAGCAGCGAAATGCTTAAAAAATCGTCCTCGAGTGAAATCGCGTAAACATCTGCAATCTCTATTTCTGATATCAACTACGAGAATTGAGTCCTTACTCCCATCCGTCAGTGTCCATTCATGTTTTACACTACCAGGAGGAAGTAAACGAAGAGTTACAAAATTACGGAAAATTGGAAGTTGCATGCAAATGCACATGGCATTTAAATGTGCTTTTACGTGTACGTGTAAATGAACAAGTAATCAACTACTTATGGCACGTTACGTCCGAGTCTGACAGGAACACGATCTATCACCCCCCTTCAGCCTGGGAAGCGAACGTGGCGCCAGCTGTCGAGATTCTGACGCAACTGCGTGGCAGCGGCGACGCGGTCTTTACGACTCGCTCCAGATGCTTATAGAAAAATTACGGAGAGAAGGAGGCCACCGATCGAGGAGGAGGGCAAACGGGAAGTGGAACGCGAGTGTTGGGGTTCCACCACAGCGTGTAGCGGTGTTTTCGGAGAAGGCTACGTTGTGTCGACGACGCAGCGGGTGGCAAGGGACACTGATTAATGACGCTTACTAATGCGGTCCCTAACATGACAGCTGTAAAATGGGACCTCGGATGCTGAGTTACGACCGGGTGAATGAGAAGACAGGCGTGAAACGAGTGGACCGTTACCCGATTCTGGAAGGCTAGCGGGACGTGAAAAACAGACAAAGAAGTGAGGAGTGAAATATTGATCCTGGGAGCAGGCATCGCGCATGTGCAACCACGACGAAAACAAGTTGTTTCCATACAGCGTACGTTGTAAGCACATGCATAAGCTCCGTAGAGTGACACAGCTCCTGAAACACGCCGCTCAAATAAACTGCTCAAGGCCGTTTTGCTTTCACAGCCTAAATGTGCAACGCTTAGCACTGAGTGTGGAGGAACGCAAAGAGAAAAACTGTAAATCACACCTTCTGGCCAGTGAGTTCGGCAGTTCAGGAACCATGCGCGTTCCTGCTGCCGTGTTGAAGGTCGCTATGGGAACGTCTATAGTGGTGATTTACAGATAGGCTATGAGGCTCGATACGCATGCTTCTCGGTTCTGTTCCCATTCTTTCAACGCCGCGTCCTATAGATAGTTGCCTAAATATTCACTGTACAGTAAAAAGTTACACCATCTCCCGCTAAAGGAAACCATCTGTAGATGCGAAGCAGAGAGCGATAACACACTGGCGGCTGCTGTGACAGCTGATGCTGATTGCGGCGTAGCGAAGGAGAGTAACCTGGGGAGGCGCAAAGCACACAGCGATTGACCGGTGTTACCTACTTGAACATGCCAATCACTGCTAAAAGGCAATGAGAGACAGTACACTCCAAATGGACAGAGACACCTACAGTGCGCTTTTAGTTATCGCTCAGGCTGTGAATTTCCATAGTTCAACAACGGGCATGGGAAATCTCCTACCCGTACTACCTTGGCGGTCAAGATCCAGTGCCTATATATATGGGGTGGCCAGTGAATGGTTGTGCAGCGCGAGCGGTCGGTTTTATATGCGATGCACTTTTTAGCGAACTTCGGCGACTTTGTGCATATCAATCAGTCTATCTATCTATCTATCTATCTATCTATCTATCTATCTATCTATCTATCTATCTATCTATCTATCTATCTATCTATCTATCTATATCTATCTATCTATCTATATAGCCGCCTAGTACTTTAGCTCCCCTGGCCATTTCGTGGTATCAATACCAAACTTGGTACGGTATAACATGACTGTATGAAGAATGTATGTGACGTGTCATAACATGAAAATCATGACATGGATGTCACGAATGTCATTATTTAAAATTCATGGTCCTGCAGCTCATGCGGTGGTTCTGTTCACATGGCATGTTGCAAAACTAGTATGGTATGACATGATTGCCTGGCGAACACAAGCGACAGGCCCTAACATGAAAAAGATGACATGCGTTTCATGTAACAGCACGACTAGATACCAAGATCATGATGCGCTCGCGGGCATTTCGCTAGCGTCAGATATAACAAATTTGGTATTACAGTACGTGAATGGATGATGAAAGCATGTGAAAGGTGCAAACACGATAATCATGAGATGCATGCCATGTAACAATATGACTACATGCCATGCTAATGAAGCGCTGGCGGCCGTATTGCTTGCTTCACTTTTACCAAATTTGGTACTACAGGACGTGAATGGATGACGAAGGTATAAACTGGGGCAAACATGATAAACATGAGATGCGTATCACGTAAAAACATGACTACATGCCACATTGAAGGCGCCAACACATTTCGACGTGACGCGGTGTGCGTGCTCGCCGGCGTTCATTTCGTCGCGTCACACCGGCGTTGCCACGCCAGGCGCCGGTCCTGCCATATACTCGCAGGCGCGCGCCCCGCTGTGTCGCTTTGATGCATGCGCGTTGCAGCGCTTCCTGTGTCCCTAAATCACGAAAAAAGGGAGACGCAGTGTTGTCTGGATAACACATTGGCATTAAATGCAGCATGTCGCATTTCGCGCCGGTTGCCGTCGGGCCACGCCGACGGACGCTGGTTGCGCCTGGCGTCAGACGATAGAGTGCTCGCGTTTTGCTAACGTAGCGTCGCTGTGCCCAGCGTGCGCGCGCGTCAAGTCTACCTTGGAGTAAACTGGGCCTTTCATTATGCGCTCGCGGCCGTTTTGCTAGCTCCACATATACCAAATTTGGTGTTACGTGACGTCAATGAATAACAAAATATATGACTGGTGCAAACACGATAATCCTGATACGCGTGTCATGCAAGAGCATGACAATATACTACGCTCCTAACGTGGTCGTGGTCGTTTCGCTATCTACACACACACACCAAGCTTGGTATCACGTGACGTGAGTAGATGACGACGGTAAACGACACATCCAAACATGATAACCACGACACGGAAGTCATGTACGGCGTCATTTACTTCCAGTTCATGACGTGCTGATTTGAAAGTGACATATCAACATTTCTCATTCGTGTTTCGCATATCATCGATTCCCACTGTACGTGGGATCTGCCAATTTTCAAATAGACGCTAATATTCGTGAAACGCCAAGTAGTTGCAGTGCTGCTTATCTAATTTTTATAAAGATTACATATGCACTCCTTTGATACAGCCATCACGTGGGGTTAACATCAATTGTGGTTATGGTGGTGGTAAAAAACATTTATTTCAGAAAACGTTTACTAGAGAGTGCCGACATGGCACATCGGCGTGCTAGAGTGGCAAGACCCTATTCCGGGACGCCAGTGGAGCTGGAAGCTGCCCGTGCGCGCTCCACCAAGGAGCGTTGTGCAGCCAAGGTAGAGCAGCCGAGCAGGTGCTCCTCCCAAGCCTCTCTAGTTGGGATAGGAAAAGGGGATGAGAAAGGGACGGGATTAACTGGGCACGATGCTACGACGTGATATGTGTCGGCCAGCACATGACAGGTCGAGCAGGTGCCATTGATTTCCGGCAAAAAGTGCCTGGCGACTGCCGGACTGATAAAGGTGTTCGTCTGCAGGCGGCGTAGCAGTCGTTCGTCCGCTTTCTCCAAACCGCGTGCGGGGTCCGGGAAGAGGCGGCGCGAAGCCTGGTAATAAGCCAAAATTTCGCGAAAGCGCGTCAGGTTGGTATTGCCAGATTCCGTCTCGGGACATGGAGGGGCAACGGCCCGGACAGGAGAAGCGCGGGCAACGGCATTTGCCGCCTCGTTGCCGGGCAGGCCCGAGTGGCCTGGGGTCCACACTATACGAATGGGATGAGAGTTAAAGCGCCAAGAGGCTGCCTGTAGTAGGCTAGCCGCCAGCGGAGCAATGGAACCCTGAAGGTACTGAGAACAGGCCGAGCGCGAGTCCGTCAGAATGGTGCGTGAGGCAGGGTGAGAGGCGGCCAAAGCTATGGCAACCTCTTCAGCGTGCGTTACTGTGTCTGCTCGAAAGGAGAGGCCATCTACGTGTTTGCCCTCTGTAATCACGGCAGCCGTGAAGTGACCCGAGGGGGAGGGACCCGAGACGTCCACGTAGAAAACACCAGGACGATCGGAGTGTCGCGTATGAAGGGCCGCGGCGCGTGCTAGTCTACGGCCAGGATGGAGGTCAGGGTTCATATTACGGGGTAGAGGTTCCACCCATAGCTTTTGACGCCAGAGCTCTGGTACCGGCTGCAGAGGGTCTTGGTCAGATATCGGGTTAAGGCCAAGTCTGTGTAGAAGACGGCGCCCTGAAGGCGTCTGCGACAGTCGATTGATTTGGTTAACGCGATGAGCTTCGCGCATCTCTGCAAAGGTGTTGTGTACCCCCAGAGCCGTGAATCGGCTGTTGGAAGTTGCAATAGGTAGGTCCAGAGCGCGTTTGTATACTGAACGAAGAAGGACGTCCAGCTGGTGCTCGTGTCGACGACGCAGGCGAAGGTAAGGCAAGGCGTAGAGGACGCGACTAATCACAAACGCGTGGGCCAATCGGAGGGACTGAGACCCGCGGAGGCCGCCGCGCTTGGTAGAAACTCGCCGTATCATGCGGCTCACCTGTTCGCTGGTGCGTGTGAGGCCTGCTATTGTGCCCTTTGGATCCAAGGACGATGTGAGGTGAAGGCCAAGAACCCGAATATTTTGCACTGACGCGACGGGCCCGGACGGAAGAAAAATTTGAGGCGGCGGTAGCGGAGAGACTGAAAGAAGAGCCGATTTAGCTGGAGAGCACTCCAGGCCGCATGAACCTGCGTAGGTGTCCACCAGAAGGGCAGCCTTTTGCAGGTGTTCTTCGATTTGCGCTAAGGAGCTGGTGTTGGTCCAGATTGTGATATCGTCCGCATATAGTGCGTGTTGTATTCCCTCGACCTCGCTTAGAAGAGAGGGGAGGTTCATCATCGCCAGGTTAAAAAGCAGAGGAGACAGGACTGCCCCTTGAGGTGTACCCCGCGTGCCTAATAAGTACGGGCCGTGTTCGGTAGAATTAAGGCGAATGAAGGCGGTGCGATGTGATAGAAAGGCGCGAATGTAGTTGAAAGTCTTCTGCCCGCAGTTTGTGGTAGACAGGTTAGTGAGTATAGTGCTGTGTTTGACGTTGTCGAACGCCCCGCGGAGATCGAGAGCGAGCACGGCTTTATCGTTATTGCGCATAGTAGTCGGCTCTATGATATCGTGTTGAAGCTGAAGCAGGACGTCCTGCGCCGACAGATGCGGGCGAAAGCCAAACATCGTGTCGGCAAAGGTGCTCCTGGCCTCCAAGTAGGCGGAAAGGCGTTCGCGAACCATGGTTTCCATGAGTTTGCCTGCGCAAGACGTAAGTGAGATGGGTCTCAGCGCCTCAATACTAACGGACTTTGCCGATTTGGGAATGAATGTCACGACCGATGTGGTCCATTCCGTTGGAAGCGGAGAACCGTCCCATATCGAATTTATAAGCTGGAGTAGCGAGAGGTGTGCTTGGTCGGGAAGATTTGCCAGGAGCGATACTGTGATTCCGTCGCGTCCAGGGGCCGTGCCCCGTCGCATTTTCGTGAGTGCAAATCGTAAATCAGAAAGTGTGTATGGGGCGTCGAGGTCGGTGTTCGGGGCGCCGGAATACGTATATGCTGGGCCTGCGGGATCAATTGTGCGGCAGATGTAGCGGTCACAAAGTTCTCGCGCGAGTTCATCCGTAGTGCCCTGAAAGGCATGCAGAACACGGTGGAGCTGGCGTTGCGTTTCTCCCCTGGTGGTGGAGGGATCGAGAAGGCTTCTAAAGAGTCGCCACGCACTCTTAGAGCTCATCTGCTTTGCAGCCTTCGAACAGGTGTCTGCCCAATTAGCATCGGAAAGTTGTGCGGAGTATGCGGCCGCCTCTGCAGTGAGCGCCTCAATGCGAGCGCGAAGTTTCCGATTAAGTTTGTTGCGTTTCCAGCGCCTTATGAGCCCGCGGCGAGCGTGCCAAAGATGTAGGAGGTGTGGATCGATTGCAGGAGTCAAATTAGAGGTTGCAAGGGTGCGAGTGTTCGCTTGTTTCATATGAAGAGCGTATGATGCCCACGCTGCATATTCGGTCGAGGAGAGGCCGGCGGGGAAGGGTTGCATTCTGAACTGAGTCCAATCGGTGAGACGGGCTTGGCCCCAGTGTTGGCGCATTTTCTGCCGCGGTGTGAACGAAATGCGGAGTAAAAAGTGATCGCTGCCTAGGGTTTCGCCTAAATTTTCCCATGTAGCATCGCGGATGTGACGGGTGAGGGAGAGGTCGGGGCATGTGTCTCGCGTGACCGAGTTGCCTGAACGTGTGGGTTGTGCCGGATCGGTAAGTAGCGTCAGGCTCAGCGAGGAAATGAGCTCCTTGAGCTCTCTGCCCCGGGCCTTCTCGTAGTGGTAACCCCAGTGAGGGCTGGGGGCATTAAAGTCCCCGACAATCACCAGTAGTTGTCGGGCCGCTATACGCAGTGCCCGATGGAAGAGATGCGCAAACGAAGCCCTCGCAAGGCGAGGGGGACAGTACACGTTTAAGATATATATAGATGGTTGGCCCCTCCGCTGAGACAGCACTGATATCATGCAGTAGTCGTAAGGAAGATCCAGATCGAGGTCGATCTGTATCGCCGTGTAAGCTTTATGCACGAGGAGGCATGTGGTGGTGCCGCCTACATAGGAACAGTATCCAGAAAGGGATGAAGCAGGGCCAGATTCTTGGAGCGCCAAGACGGCCGGCTGAGAGCCAAGTGAGCTGAGGAAAAGGGAAAGATGTGAACGCTTTCACCTGTTCCCAAAGCCTCCAGGGTTCCACTGTATGATCTCGAATTTAGACGCAATGTTTGAACGGGACGTACGATTGGTAGCCATCGTGACTGTCCAAGGTTTTATATTTGGTCCTCCATGTCCCGCTCGGAATCCTCAGAGACAGGGAGGGGCACGGAGGCCGGATTGTCCGACGGCGGGGTGGTGGTAGCCACCTTACGACGATGCCGTGGAGCTGTACCCTCACTGCTCACCGAGCAGGAGCGGGAACGCGATGCCTTGGGTTGAAACTGGGTGATTGCCCAGGCTTGAATAGCCTGGGTAACCTCTACTACTATGCGTTGGACCGAGAAGCTGGTGAGGAGGTGATTAATCGAAGCTTCGACGCGTGTGAGGCGTTCCTCTACGCGCGGGGTGTGCTCTTCGCTAGGGAGAGTTCGGTTAGCGGGAAAGAGAACCTGAGGTGCCCCAGGAGCCTCAAGAGCTTCTGGAGTAGATGTGGCACCGGTTCCGAGTGCTGGAGTACACATGGCTGCTTGAACCGGCGGTCTAATGGGAGTGGACTTAGCGCGAGGACTAAGCTTGGACGTAGCTGGCGTAGCCGCCTGGACAGAGGAGGCAATACCGGATGGCCTTGCAGTACACTGTTGTTGGGGTTGAAGTCGCTTATTTAAGAGTTCGAGTTGTTTAGTTAAAAGAGAATTTTGCTTTTGAAGTGCCGCAACTTGCTGGCGAAGGGCCGCAAGTTCGGGAGAAGGAGGATCGACAGAAGGGGGTGAGAGAGGCTTAGAAGCAGCTTTCCCTGCCCAACTGCTCACCTGAGGTACCGCCGCTAGTGCTTCGAGCGGTGCGAATGCTTGAGAGTCGGCGTGGAGTGGTGGAGCCGAATGATGCAGGTTTGTGCTGCTGTCTGGCTGTGACGAACATGAGGTGGTCCCTCGAGGAGATGTTGAGGGCTGCTTGCGTTTCCGATATTTTCGGTATTTTGCCGTGCAGCCACTGGTCCCAGTCTCATGGGCGCCGTGGCAGAGGAGGCACTTGGGGTGGCAGTCGTGGGCATTGAGACCTGCAGGTGCGGGGGTTCCACATTTGGCACACTGGGTTGGAGCGGCGTGAGGGCACTGAGGTGGTCGATGACCGATGGTACCGCACTTGGTGCATACAGGGACCGTTTTCTTGTAGGCGCGGATGTACGTCGCCACGCAGTGGTAGAAGAGGAAGCGGAGTAACTTCGTGCCCTTGAAAGTCACCACCGCAGCTGCGGAATCTCCGAGTTTGCGGACCGCAAGGATAGTACCTTGAGGCCAATACAGTTCAGATTTTATCTTCTCTGGGCTTTCAGCAGGGTTTACATTGATGACGCCCTTGCATGTATCCCCTGGTGCCTTGGCGTGGCCTCGAACGGGCAGCTGCTGATCCCCCACTTGCAGCTGGAAGTCCCCGAGGAGTCGCTGTGCCATAGGCAAAATGGTGGTGCTACAGACCAAGATGTTCTGTTCCCAGATTGGCCACACTTGAATTTGCGTGGTAGTCTGGTCGCCGAGGTAGCTGCGGATGGCGTCGCCCGCGCGATCGGCCGGGACAAATGTGCGTAGCTCGCAGGGAACGCGAGGTTTAACTACTACGATGTAGTCGTCGCGAGAAAGGCGAGGAGTTTGACGCGGACGCCACTTGCGTTGCTTCGCTGGCTGCGAGGACGGAGCAGAGGTAGGCACACCACCGGAGGGATGGCGCGCCGGCGTTCCTTGCAAGGCTGGGGAATGGTGGCCCGCCGTGGCGTCTCGTTGTTGTTGAGACGCAGACTTCGATTTCGCTTGCTTGCGTTGCCACAGTCTCACCATGTCGTCGAGGTATTCATCTTCTGATGGCATAGTGTTTTCGGAGGATGAAATCTCCATGGACAGCATTTGGCTTGAGGTAGGATCATAGCCCGTAACCACGTTAGCGGCCGCCATCGCCGGGCTGAGAGCCCTTAGCGAGGCGGCGTTGTAGCCGGGAGTGAAGGACGTCCCTCAAGTTGTCAAAACTGGACCCACCTGGACGAAGGTGTTGTCTAGGCGAAGCGGAGAACTTGGCGGTGACGATAAATCCAAGTTTCAGGGGTACCAAGGTGGATGTCCGCAGAAATAGCAGAAAATCTACGGAGGCGATATTGAGTGCGTCCGTCACCATCGAGCGCTCGCAGTGCCCCCCTCAATTGTGGTTAGGTGCTGTGCGCTGAAGTTGATTTATGTAGCAGTGTTCAGCGCCTGCATCTTTGCGAGCATCAGCGCTTCATATCAGCTTCTGGTGTTACTAATACGCATGTTCCAGTTGACATCGTTGCGCATGTGTAAACAACTGGTTATATAAACATCTACAACTCTTCAACATGTGTCTGTGGGTGAAACATTTGTAGTTATACTTAGCATCATTTCATGATGCGTCACTCAATAAAAAAAAACTGCAACTAGGTCACGTTCCCTACACATGCTTCGCATAACGTCGATTCCCACATACGTGTGTTCGGCAGATTTTTTTTCCATGAAGAAACTCGCTAGCAGACGCTGCCGGCGTGGACATGGCAATGCGAGAGAGGGGGAGCATAGGAGAGGATTGAGGGCGAGGGGACGCGCATGTGCAGGGGGGGGGGTGCAAATGCCGTGGTCCGGGACGCGTGATGCCTAGTAAAAGAGAGGGGAAGTGATCGTAGGTAAGTGTAGAAGAGGAGGAACGCACACGCGCAGTGTTGGCAGTCACACCACACACTGGATTAAGCTCGACTATAAGACACTTCACATCGATAAATTGAGGGACACTTTCTAAGTACCAAAGTCTGTTCGGCGAAATCCTGTGACCATTCCACTATCCGGTATCCTTTTTTTAGCACGTGTAGCAATCGGTAGGTTTGGTATCACGAGAATCCACACTCTTTGGTGGCTATTGCAAGCCGCTTGTCGTGGTATCACTTGCCGGCGCGCCTTCTCTGCGGCCGTAAAAGGTGCACAGTGGCGCTAGCCCGTTTCAGATCCGGTCTCAAGTACTATTAGTCGAGAAGTATACGCACTACACATATGCCTGAATAAAGGTTTATCATTACTGTTCAGTACGTTAAATCGAGCCAAGTAGCAAAGTCAGAATGTTGAACATGCCAGAATGTTGAAGTTTTTTAATGTAACGAGAGAAATAATTGTGGGTCTGTATAAAACAAAAGCGAGCTATCAAGCACTTCCTGTCTGTGCCACTTCTTATTCCCCTTACGTAGGACCCTCAGAGAGCTATGTTTCCTCTGCTACATCGGTTAAGAACCGTGTAATAATGCTTATGCATCTTAATGAAGAACTGGTTATGCTGGGAGAGGAGGCTTTCCTTCGACGCTGGCCTAAGCAATTCATTATTGTAAAAAACAACAGTGTTCATGCATTTCTTCTCTTATAGGGGAGGTGGGCTGTAGCTTGTACCACTATGATTGATTGATTGATTGATTTGTGGGGTTTAACGTCCCAAAATCACCATTTGATTATGAGAGACGCCGTAGTGGAGGGCTCCGGAAATTTTGACCACCTGGGGTTCTTTAATGTGCACCCAAATCTGAGTACACGGGCCTACAACATTTCCGCCTCCATCGGAAATGCAGCCGCCGCAGCCGGGAATCGAACCCGCGACCTGCGGGTCAGCAGCCGAGTACCTTAGCCACTAGACCACCGCGGCGGGGCCGTGTACCACTGTGAAACTACAGTATGAATTCTCTTTGTCTTTATTAGAAACATGTCCTTTTAGATGCGGAGCATCTAATACTCGAGGCTTGTAGTGCGGCGCCGTCCGTAAGCTTCCTCCTCCTTCTTCCACCATCTGTGCATCCCTTCCTCCTCTACACACCGTGTGCGCTTCTCCTCTTCACGAACATTCGCTAGCTGTATAATGTAGCGCGCATGCGCCGTCACGCTTCGA
The DNA here is from genome assembly GCF_043290135.1 of Rhipicephalus microplus. Classification (NCBI taxonomy): domain Eukaryota; kingdom Metazoa; phylum Arthropoda; class Arachnida; order Ixodida; family Ixodidae; genus Rhipicephalus; species Rhipicephalus microplus. The sequence goes on from NC_134701.1 coordinate 156,908,143, forward strand.
GAACATCGGCAGCTGACGCACGCGCATACGCCGTCGTGCTTCGAGAACATCGGCAGCTGACGCGCGCGCATGCGCCGTTGCGCTTCTCCCCCTTCTCGAACATTCGACAGCTGACAGTGCATGCGCCGTCGCGCTGTATATATACTCAAGGTCGGCGCTCGCTCGCTCAGTTGCCGCTCGTCGGTTGGTTTGTACGGCGCGTCGACGTCCAAGGTCACGGTGAAATGAATTCCAACGAATCCACAAACACAATGATCGACGTCCCTTCGACCAGCGCCGCCCTTTCGCATACGTGTGTACGGGTTCACTCATTTAACACCCCCTCCTACAACCACGTTAACCAATTTAGCCATCGACCCAAGTAAGTCGCAATTTAATACCCCATTTCACAACCACGTTAACCAATTTAGCCATCGACCCAAGTAAGTCGCACTTTAACACCCCGTTAACCAATTATATGCTCCGCATCCTCCTCAGTGTTTCCCCGAGGGAAGCTGCGGGCAATTTTTTTGTGAATTATTGTTCGTGTGCACGAGAGCATATTGTCCTCACAGGTGGATGCAAAAACATCACCTTACATTGTGAAAGACCCCCTTGTTTGTACACATAGCCTTTACTCATTATATAACTTTCATAATCTCGAAGTTTATTAATGTCCCGTCCTTGTACAATTTTTGCATTGTACATCACTGCATACGCATATAAGTTAGTTTCACTGCACATAACTGCTTGCTCTGTACATACGCATGATCATCATTGTCTATCTTTCTGTGTACACATACGTTATATAAGATCTATCTGGTAATAAAATTCTCTTAAATGAGTACGAAGTACTTTATATCGTGAAACAAGATGTCTAGACAAAGCTGGCTTGCTCATTCAAATCTAGATGGCGCCACAATAACATGAATGTCTCCTTACTATAGATGGTTTCAAGATTGCAAGTGTTGCGCCCCCCCCTTCCACACACACAAACACACAAACACACACACACACACACGCACACGCACACGCGCGCGCACACACACACACACACAGAAAAGTTTCCGGTCACTTGATTTACCAGCTCGTAACGTCGAAACTAAAAGGACGTTTTGCTGCTGGTTTGAGGGATAAAAGAGTCATTGTATAGCTAAGTTCGGCACAGGAAGACACCAACCATAAAAATGTGCTCCACGTGTGATGAAATGTATTCCGGTTCAAGAAAAAAATGATTTTTTAGCCACTCCTTTTGACAATAAACTTTATTGAAAAAACAGACGAAGATATTTTCGACATAAGGACAAATCAGGCAGTTGTAGTGTGTTCTTCATTGCGGATACAGCAGCGTAGCGGGAATAATTTGACAAAATAAACCGGGTGGCGCGATTATGAACAGATTCTTGTGTGTTGATTAGTACGGTATGACTGGGATCTCAGATGCTGCATGCGTATTCAAGTTTTGGACGTACTAAGGTCTTATCCAGCACTAACTTTAAACAGGACGGTGCTGTAGAAAAATTGCAGCGCAAGTAGCCAAGAGTATGGTTTGCGTTGCAGGTTACGTAATCGACGTGCATGTTCCAGGAAAGGTCGTTTATTCCAAGGTACTGAATATTGATTCCAAGGTATTTGTAGGACTTAACAGAACTCAGAGTGACTCCTTTAAAGCAGTAGCTGTACTGTGTGGTGTGAAGGCGTCGGGGTATTCACATGACCTTATATTTACTAATATTTAATTTCATAAGCCATTAATCGCACCACAGGGACTCAGGTCATTGTTATTCAGGTCATTTTGGATGTTGAGTGAATCAGAGGAGTTCGTTATTTTGTGATAAAAGACACAGTCGTCTGCGAAACGTTCAACTGATGAAAAAACAATAGTGTCTCGGAGGTCATTGATGTAGACAAGAAATAATAGTGGGCCCAGCATGAACCCCTGAGGTACACCGGACGTGACAGAAGAGGGTGCGGAGGAATAATCGTTAGCAGTGACATATTGTGTTCGGTTTAAAAGAAAGTCTTCATTCCGATTAAGTATGTTGCTGTCAATATTGAGTTCACAAAGTTTTCAAACGAGCAATCCATGTGATACCGAGTCAAACGCCTTTGCGAAATTGGGGAAAATACAATCTATATCGAAGCCAAGATCAGCAGCTCTGAACAAATCATTAGTAAATGTGAGTGATTGGGTCTCGCATGAAAACATTTTTCTAAATCTATGTTGGGATTCATTAAAGAAACAACTGTTCTCCAAAAACCTTCTAGGTGCGAATATATATGTTTGATAATTTTGCATAGAATATTTGTTAATAAAATAGGTCGATAATTACTAGCTGAATGAACATTGATCTGAATATAGGGACCACCTTTCCCACTTTCCAGTCACTGGGTAATATTTAGCAGTGTAAAGATTGATCAATAAGTTTTGAAGTAACAATAGCTGAGTACACTTCGGTTATTTTTAACATCTTTGAGTTTATAAGGTAGTAAGACGACCATTTTCCAAACAGGACTAGAATTCTAAATCTTTTTATTTAGGAAAAATATTCATGACCTTCAACAAAGTAGCATTACCAGTATATATCACTGAAAAATCATGCCACAATTACGTAAACTGGGGTAAGCTTGAGATAAACTGGAACGATTCGATACAAGCACCACGTAGTAGAGAATGCTATTCGGTTTGTCGTTCAAAACTTTTTAATATTCACCCACTCCTGCAGTACGATAGCGTGGCAGTATTATAGCTTAAACAGAGTCACCTCGTTTTGGCGATTAGATACATTGCATCGTTTATAACCCAGGCTGAAGTGAAGCAGACTACACACAAAAGGTTGTCGAGGTCGTAGACTCCCATAGCTAAAATCGTGAGTGAGGAAGCAGACGCGTAGCATGCACGCAAGCTCGAATGATGCAAAGGACGCTCGTCTTGTTCCCTGCAGCTCGGCAGTTGCGTGAGACTAATGGCGCCACGCTGTGTTGCACTCCCCACAGCGACGAGACGACGCTATATGGATACGACGACACTGGGACGCCGCGAACATGTCAAGAATTCAGCGTGTTATTCGTGATCACATCTGAAGAACTCGCCAGTCTCTCTGTCTCTCTCTTTTAGCCTACGTTCAAGGAGGTGTTACTGCCAGTGATATGGGGCCTCCACACTCTTTCGTCATTTCTTATTTTATTTCAGGATCAGAGACAATCGCTTCGTCAGACTTTTAAAAGTTACACGACTAGCCTCTGTCAGAAGAAAGACTTCATGCGTCATCCACGCCTCACGTCACTTAAGGAGGCCTTACAAGTGCTATAAAGCTTTCTGTGATCCACTAACCTATCGCAACGTCTCAAAGTATAATGCTCCCGTGTATGTATGGCTGCGATATTTTGTTTTCATATATTCATTCCTCTGTCTCTAGAAAAGCCGTAATCTCCAACCCCAGTGCAGGGTGCCATACTATATACTATACCTCCTGGTTAACCCCAGCGCCTTCTTTTCTTCCTTAGCTCTCCCTTCTATTGAGACAAACAAAAACAGATAACTTCCTGACATCCACTGGCAGGAGCTATCACTTTGCACTTGTTTAGTGGCACAAATAAAAATTGTTTGAAGCGAAGTTTCTTGCGTATCGTGGGTGGGTGAAAGTCGACCAAAAAGAGTCATCCAAGTTTCGCACACCCTAGGTTACAAGTACGAGACGCAGAGGCAGTGTAGTGAACTGTGCGTTGATCGCATATGCCAGCGTCATCAATGTAGCATTGAAGTGCTGCTCGTGAGGATTTCTGCATCATTACGAGATTAAATCACGATATGAATACGAACGACGTCGTAAAAGAATGTCTCCGAATCGATTCAACGCGCATGGAGTTCTTCAACGTGTAGCCTAATATAAACATCTGCCTGTTCTTAGCACTTTGGCCCCACTGAAGGAACCCGTGCGCTCGAACTTAGCCGTGCAACACCTTACGTAATAAGCTTCCCCACGGCTAGCGTTAAAGGCCTGTCTTTGCTTCGTGATGTCAGATTTTCGGTGGTCACGGGGTCAATCACCTTAATAAATGAGAAGATATATCTGAAAAAAATTATCGAAGCTATGGTGCAAATCACTGTGTGGGGGTATTTATGCATAAGACAGTCGAGCAACAAGCGATGCACATCTCCGTAGTCGCAGCATGATCATGTTGCGGCTGACATACGTTAAATTCTGAAAAAAGTGCTTGGCTTATCAACACGAGAATGTTGTACGTGAAGGGCTAACTTCTACACGAGACTTCGGCCAGCGGTGTCAGCCACTCCGTTCTCCATCAAAGATGTATGTACCGGTTTGGTGTAGTTTGAAAAAAAAACGTATTTCATAAACGTCCGAAGCCATAGTGTTTTCCTTTTTATTTCCTTTTTATTTAATCCACCCAAACACGACTCCTTTTACTTCATTTGTGGGAAAAACAGAGTAGCAAAGTGCATGAATTCCCGCACTGTGCATGAATTACGTCTTCCAGCTATTATTTGTAGCTACGTAATGTACTTTTCTTCAGTAATTTACGTTCTTAACTATCAAGTTACGCGCATCCACCATTTTAAGCTCGTAAAGATAAACGGTTCATATGTGTGATGACGCATACGGTGCTCCACTACTGCGCCTTCACTCAACATAGTTTCCCTCAAAAGTTCCGAAAGAACATTTGTGACATGTAACCTGTTCCATTTTCGATCCCTCTTCCAAAGCACTCCGTGTGCAGCCGAAAGAAACGACACTAAGTTCGCGCGACTAGCGACACCCGAGAATCACGTAAGTAGTTTCGGTGCCGCGCAAACAAGTCGCCTAAGTGACTACGTGATGTTCGACGCCCACCATTGGCAAGGTGCGCGTTCTTTGATTTGGGGTGCCTGCCTAAGTCCTTCTCGTTGATGACCTATACATTAGACGCAAAGTGTTTCATTACTATCCGGCACGTCCTCCAGCAGACTGCACGAGTGCATCCCTGTTTTGCTTTTTTATTTGGCGACACAGCCACCTCCAGACTTTCTCTGAACGCGCGTCGTGAGGAAGCCCCGGCAGCTGTTAGCGAGGTTGAGGGCAGCGAAAGAATAAAAAAAAGGGGGGGTGAGTGACCAGTCAAACTCGTTCCGCGCCAGCCCTCACTCCCGTCTCGCTCTATAAGTTGCACAACGTACTCCACGGCCACCGGCGATTCTGTACGACGACGACAGGCAATCTCCCGCGTCTCTTCACACTGCCGAAACCACCGTGCTTGTTTGTCAATCACGCAGTGGCTGCAGCGCTAGCCTCAATGTATGCACAGAGACACTGTTGTTGCAGCCAAAGCCGAGCAAGGACGTCACAGACAAGATAGTGGGGCAAAGGTTGCAATTCGCTTTTGTGGCGCTCGCATGTTGCTCGGTTGCGGTGATGGAAAGTGAAGCGCGTCGGCGGCAATCTGGGAAGCCGCACTCGCAAGGAATTCCTTCGTGGACAGCGCTACGGGCGATGAATACGACCTAGTTCCGCGTGAAAGCACTGCGAAAAGCTTTGGTTTTTCATAAGGGGTGAAGGGGTGAGCCAATTATTACTTCGTTGTACGTGCGAGATGCATGCCTGACCCCTTTGTTGACGTGAGGTCTGCACTACATGCTTGGAGGCGAATGCATGGCGGCTCTGCGTGCGGAATGCAATTCAATGAGTTTTAGCGTAGTGTTACTGTTGTACCAGTATCATCATGAAAGATGAGGTCTACCACTCTGCGGTTGGAGTAATTACTGCACCTGAGGAATCCGGTGCTTACGGTGCAATGAGAGAACGTCAGCACTATATCCTTGGGTTTACGGATAACAGTCTCCCTGGCATCTGTAATAAGCACAAAGTTAGGAAGACTACGGTTTTTCTGATTTTTATGGTCATCTTCATCCCCTAATTATACTGCAAAAGAGAGGATGACGTATACAGTGCCGTCCTCACGTTCGTCAGTGTTTGCCTAACCTAGCCACCGAAAAAGCGGAGTAGCCGGTAAAATACTACTAGGCTTTTGTTAAATCAGGACTTATGGTAGACACCAAAACTGGGCTGAGTGACGGCGACGCTCACTCCGGTGTTTCTTGATTTGAAAGGGTAGCGGTAGCAACAGGGTCAGGATCGACGGCGCAAATGATTGTTGATCCACACGGCCGTAGTATGGGTTAGGGGGTTCGGTTTATTGCAGTAAGGAAGGCGGAACCCTGATAGATCAATATGTGGGGTTTAGCGGCGTTCCAGAACCACTACATTATTATAAGAGACACTGTAGGTGGAGGACTCTAAAAAATTAAACCACCACGTGTTCTTTAACGTGCACCCAAATCCGAGCACACGGGACTACAGAATTTTCGCCTCCATCGAAAATACAGCCGCCGCAGCTGGGATTCCATCCCGCAACCTGCGTTTCAGAAGCCCAGTTCCTTATCCACTAGACCACTGAAACTGGGCAGTCACATCCCTGAGAGAAGTGAATAAGGCCTGGAATAATCGGAATGCCCCGATGTAGGGTATCACCGTAAGGTAACACGAGTACGTCACCAGCCACAATACTGCTGGAACTAAAGCTTAAGATTTCAACTTTAGATTGCCACAGAAATCTCAAGGGGTTACAAGGCGAATGCGTCGTTCGAGTTCAGGCAAACAGTAAGTTGCGCAGAGATGTATGAGGCACTGACGACAAGACATAAAAGCGCACGCGGAAGACAAGAAGTCCCAACCCAAAATGAGTTCGTGCGTGCACTCACGGAGAACGGCGAAGACAATATGATAACGATTGTACTCGACGCAAGCACGGAATACACCGTGCGAGGGGACAAATGGTTGTGTTTGTGGCTGCATGAAGAGATGGGCCACAGCAGTAAGGCATGGTTACTTTTCGGAGTCGGGTACAATTGTCAGCGCGAATAATTGAAATGGCGGCGCCAGTATTCACAAGAGCTTCATCGCGTACACCTACTGAGACTATATACTAATAGGTTCGATGGTCGCTCCGGAGCAATTGCTGGCTTTCTGGTGGATGCAGTTTCTCCTCCTAAATCTTCATCTGGGGCACTCCGAGTGGGCGTTCGGGATATTGGAGGTTGGTCGTAGGGGCGACATTAAACTGCGACCTCTAGATGGTGACCGGCGGTGAGACTGACCTGAATTCACAGAAATGTCGGCAGGAGAGGGCGAACAGTGAAGGGAAGAGCGGTAAGGCTACCGTGGGTAGGGGTGGGGTTAGACGGAAGCTTGTAGGTTCCTCAGGAGCGTAGCCACGTCGCTCATCTTATTGGCGCCATCGGCAATGCCGAGAAATGTGTCCTTGGTAGCCACAGTAGTAGCAGATATATGTCGAGAAGGTCGCAGCGTGGTATAGTAAAGCTGTGCACACACTGGGTACCAACGAAGGGACAGACGAGTAGTCTCCTGGTGCGGGTGAGGGACGGGGGTGGCTGCAGAGAGCGCTGCAACGTCAGCGTACGTTCACACCTGACGAGCGCCGGGACCATCGGAGCACATTAGACGTGACGCGGACGCCATTTCTTGCTTATATCTCCAGCAAGCTGATTGGAGCAGCATGTAGGGGTGACTGCAGAGCGCAGGTAGAAGCAACGCCCGTGAAGCTCTTCACGAACAATGTCGCCAATCAGCGTCCGTACATCGTAAGCCACAGGAAGGTGATTGTCGGATGTATTGTAGCAAAGCCGAAGAGCCTGGAGCTCTTCAAGGCGCTGGAAGGTGGTGATGACGTCTTGAGTGGTGGTGGGACAAGGACGTTAAAGGTGACAGTGTTGATTCCTTTCTTAGTATGACGTATGCGGTCACCCTCAGACATGGCGGAGTTTACGGACTCGCACAGTGAAAGCACGTCCTCAATGTAAGAGGTGTACGATTCACCTGGCAGTTGATTGCACTTAGCCAGCTTATTAGCCGCCTCAGCACGAAATGTGGGAGCCCCGAAAATTTCGAAAAGCTGATGCGGGAACATCTGGTTGATGGCTCCTAAACCGTGTTTTCGAGAAAGCAGACAGGTATAAGTGAACGTTACGCAACTTCTGGAGATTGTCCCACCTGTTCAACTCGCTGACGTGGACAAAGTTCTGTAGGCAGTCTTTGACGTCGTCCCCTCGTAGACAAGAGAACACTGGCGGATCCCGCTCGCGGCTGTTGATGGGCGAACCTGAAGGTGGAGGCTGTAGAGAGCTGGTGTCGTCGGACAATCCAGGCCTGTCTTGAGCGGTGAGGACAGGTGGTAGTACGCGACGACACGAGCGGAGCTCCAGTGAAAGCGTTCGAGAGCAATAGGGGATTGAAAAGACCGTCCACCACTTGTGAGGCATGGCTTTATTCGAGTTGAGTTCTGGCTCACAAACGTTGGTGATGATATCTTCACGTGAATTAGTTGTACAAATGAAAATGATGTGTCCAAACGACAAAGAAGAGCCAGCAAGTGCACTCACAATATTTATTTTTTTTCACATTGTCTTCAGAGTATAGCCTGCAATCGATGAAGGCACGTTCGCCAGTGCGTGATTAACGTTACTCGCTGATTCCACTGGCGTATGATTTTGTTCGACTCTCGGGGTCATCGACAAACGGGCTATTAGTGAACGTTCCGATCACTGAACTAAGCGTGTTTGCTTGAAACTGCAGATAAGCCCAAAAACGCGTCAAGTGACTTGGGGGAAGAAAGCTAGAATACCCTTTATAAGCGGAACTGGCAACTCTTCCATCGGTATACTTACAGGTTGAAGAGGACGAAACGGAAAGGAAATGTGGATGACTATAATCCTGAGATTTTTTCCTCTCAGAGTGGGTAGGTGTCAATGCTCTAAGGAGCATCATCAACATCATCATGAGTCATTTAGCTAGTACACTAGGAATCTTGAGCCATGTACACCAGTAATGATATATCGAATGTGCGTTCGTCCTGTTCTGGTATTTGGTTCCATGCTTTTCTCAGGTGCTCCAGCCTGCAAAATACGGCCTCTAATTCTTTTGAAAAGAGAATCGTTACGCTCATGCCTTAGACTTACTAAAACGGTTTATAACTTCGTTTTGTACCTAGAATCGAGAGTTCCTTCTCTTTCGTGTAGGTTTTGGATCTTGACCATTCTGACGTTTTTAAGAATTTACGAGTCATTCATACAGCAGTCGTAGCTGGTATTTATATCCTCTCAAAATTATTTTTTGGTGCTAGGTTGACACGGTTTCACACCCCACAAATCATATTTGTACAACGTTTACTGAACCCACTGAATGTATACATATCTGCGAGATAACATGAACTAGCTATGGTTTATTGCAAGAACACTTGCAGAGCATCAAAAGAAGCGTAGTTATTGCTACAGATGCATCACGGCGAGACGGAAAGTCAGGTGTTGGTATATTCAACCCGAACTTGGATTGGTTCTATTCCCTTCGACTGCCTGATTTCATACCCGTGTTTGTGGCTGAGTTTCTTGAAGTGGTGCTCACATTACACAAAAATTACATCGGCTGTTACATTTACAGATTATCTGTCTCTTTGCGTTGCACTCTATGTTGCTACTGACCCGCAAATAATGAAGGCGTTTTGTGCATTAATAACCCCCCTCCCCCCAAGTAAGAAAAGTTAGGTTAGTTTGGGTATGGGTCATAAAAGGCTGCTCGTAAACGAAACGGTTGAGTCTTTGGCGAAGTCATCAATAAGTGGGCAAATTTCACCATGTCTTCCATCATACGCTTATATAACGGCTGCGCAATATTTCAGGCGTGCCATTATAGAAAGCTTTCCAGGTACATCACTCACAAACGCAACAGAATATCAGCAGTTATTATAACCCTGGCACTGATCGTTTTGTGAAGAACCTAAACTAAAGAAGTCGCTAGTACAAGGCTGCGCTGTCGGGTGCCAAAACTCAATTTCTACCAACAAAGGTCTGGTCAGGCTCCCTCTTCAATATGTGCTTTTTGTGGAGAGCTATAAACTATGAATCATTTTTTTTACCTGTATGCTATTTACTACAACTCGTAGATCCAAGTTATGAATTCTTTATTTGACAGAATCACGCGATTCCGTCTTTTGGAGCTTCTATTTCTGGATTTGCCAGCGCGAAAGTTCCCGTGGTTGGGTGAAATTATCTGAACGACACCAAAAGACCAGCAATCAAATTTATATTATTATCCCTTTGTGTCGACGTATGCATACCTCTTCTCATTTATCATTATTTCTTAAGGTCAGGCTTTTGGTCTAAGTTATTATGTATTACTAACAAAAAGACTTTAGAGTTGGCACGTATGCGTGAGCATCACAATTTCGTTTTGAAATTCTTGACATTTTTCTTTCATTACCTCTATTACTATAAAATTGAATAGGATTTTATAAGACCACTCAATTATTGGCAATCTCACATAGTGGGAATGAGCAACAAGAGAAGATCCGCAAGAATAACTGCCTACAGTACCGTCACAACAGCTTTGTAAAGAGGAAGCATCGCAAAGATGGGTAAACATTACACTGTTAGATAGCAGTTAAGTACCATTTATCGTCCCATTCCCGGTTTCTTCGTGACGTTAGCATCATGTAATTTTTTTCTGTGTGTTTCATTATTTGTGGCGGGATTGTGTGCACGTGACAAAGCCTTGTTGCATTGTGTATTATTCTGATCAAATGAGTCGACCGGCTCAGTCGAGAGGTCTTCTGTTCATGTAGTATGTGTATATTCATTGTTTCGATAAAAAGTTCACTTGAAAATTAGCGCAGTACCGTGTCCTTTTCTCTAGTCTACTTCCGAGAGTTTTGGACTGTAAGCCACGATGATTCGCAGTGACGCAGGCGCAGTTCACAGGCACAATGCACCGTGGGCGCACGATAAAAAAAAAGGGGGGGGGGGGGGGACCATTCCCCGAAAAACATCCCAAACAAGTTAACAAATAGAAGATAGAACAATGTCCAAACTGTCAGCCCTGTAGTCCCAGAATTTCAACGTCATTCCACATCCTTCAGGGCAATTTTCTCTTTTCCAGAAATAGGTGCTGCGAACGCGAAGAACTGAACTTGTTGGGTGCTGTTACAATGTAACCACCCTGCGAAAGTGGCACATTCTGGAGTTTACGTCACACAGTTACAGACCGGATCAGCGTTCAGCTCTTCACGTGCAACTCGACGGGGCATCAATTCTTCTATCGAAGAGGAAAAGAGGAGGAGAAAATAGCGAGGAAGTAGATTGCGACGTCGGAGGGAACTTACGTCACAGATGGCCGTTCAGAGCTCCTGGATAAATGCGGTAAGTGCGCGTTTGCGACAGACCAGAGGCCCTATTTTACAATGGTAAATGGCGTCATTCCACATGGCGTTCTCTATGTGAGTATTCAGGTCTTTCTTGCACATGAAAGATGGACTTTATAAAGAATGCAATGACCATGTAACCCTAGAAACCCACTATGCCTGACTCTCTCATCAGACAGAACTCACTCGTCGGTCCTGAAGGCTACCTACCTTCCATGCTTCTCTTAAAGCAATCTCATTCATTACCTGCTAATGTATATATACTCTCTCACCCCTCTCTTTCTCTCCTTATCGCTAGCTTTTTTGTGGGAGCCGCTTTCTCAGCAATGGAAGGGGAAACGAGAGGCGACTTCATTATCAGCAGGAAACAATGCTTGCGTCCACACGACCCTCACGAACGAGGTTACTGAGACGACATATTAGAAAGGATTGCAGCGTGTGAGACGGGAAACAATGGGACGTAGTAGCCACTTGGAAGTGACACTAAAGAGCGATAATAACGTAAATTAAATTGCGCTATTGCGCTCGTGAATTAGTAACCTATGCTAGAAGAGCCTGGGCTTGCATTCACGAACCACCGCGTAAAGACGAAGTGACGCACAGTGACTCCACATAGGAGCTCTTCGCTCTGGCTCTCCCTGAGGCCACACACAGCGGATTTGTAAACTTCAATTTAATGCAAAATTTGCGAATCTAGGCTGAAGAATCACACGTTCCGCAAACGAAGACTAACTGAACACGACGGGAACTTTAGCCGAGCTTTCCCGCCGTGAAAGAGGCCAAGTCCAAACGCCAAATCTCTGTAAACTTTAGAGCTAATTACTGAAGTTTGCGCTACAGTGTAAACGTGAACTTTTATGGCAAAAGCTGGATATTTTTTTCTGTAGTCTTTATTAAGCATAATTTCTCATGAGGTGTCGCGGTGCATGCTATGCGTTTCAGAATGCTGGTTCTTTCAAAATGCTGAATTTTTTCTACACCATACCTTGCGTTCTAAACAGACTTCGCACGAAACCCACTGAGCTCAAAGTGGTCCACTTGATATTTGTTGTCTATTTTCATTACAAAATGATAAAAAAGCATAAAGCAGAAGTATTCTCCTCAATAGGGCGTCCTGAAATACCGGAATAACGCTTAAGCCACCGCTTAAAGTTTGTGATCAGATCGGTTTTCTTACTCCCTCAAATGCTGTCTCTCAAGAATGAGAAATATACGTACCGTGGTACCATGCCAGTTTACGCGGCATTATAGCATAGCGACTGCTCACGATGTGCCATAAAACAAATGAAACTTGAAAGTTTGTTGATTGCTATACATTCCACGACAGATAAACTTTCTGCGGAAAGCAAAAACACCGATGACAAGACCAACCAAACTTGTTTAAACGTACATTTTTTTCGTGCATTATTACTCCTCGCCAGCTAAAAATACCTGATACGATACCTGGGGTGTCTTCATTTGAAACAACGCTGAAGTCCTTGCTCTCAGTGTCTCGGCGTGAACCTGCCATTCGCGATCACATAACCTCAAAATGACAAGATGTTGAGGTATAGTCGGTAAACATCCATGCTGAAAGAAGGCAGGGCACAAGCACATAAGATACGAGAACGAGACAACACATACTGATTGGGTCGTTACCCCAGTATCCATATCAGCATGCCTTGTCTTCTTTCATAAGAATATGATTTGATTTCATACACTGGCCGAGAAAAGGGCACTGCATTATGCTTCAATGGCTTCCAGGTCGCTGTGGCATTATGGGCAGTCATCAGGCCGATAGCGCCGCTCACAGAGCTCACGAGGACAACATTTAAGTGTTCCACTGTTATGCTCGGGTGATGCTGCAGGATACTTCTTGCCGTTAGCTAGAGTGAGCAGTGAGATATTATAGTCCCAAAGTGCCAGAAACTGAATGAGGCGGGGGCCCTGCTGGAGCCTCTCGGTGATGTCCCGGGCCCTCTGAACTGCGAGGAGTTGGTTACTGAGGTCGGCTCTGTGCATAGTAGCCTCCCAGGAGGGTTTTTCTGGTAATCCTAACCCCGAATTAAAGGTGTACAGTCATACCACATGTACTGAATTGCCCATGATTGATGATGTATTGAAGTGTATTGATAATCTATAGAAGTGCCCATGATTACAGTGCTGACAGGGAGGTCAGGACTGACAGTGATGAGCCACTTTCTTTTTATTATACGGCTAGAGTAAAACCCACCCACTGTAATGCATGGACCCTTCGTTCCCATGGCTCTGCTATAGGACTAGAACGATGCGATGCCACTCCGCCTTTTCGATTGTGGCTATATGCGTAGCCTTTGCACTTCGCCATGCATTCTGCATAGGAATGGCTGACAATGGCTGGCAAATTGTCTGCGATTCCTGTTGTCTCGAGGACAGATGCGAACGTGTTTCAATAATAATAATAACCATTGTTGGGGCTGTACGTCTCAAATCTACGATATGATTATAAGGAATGCCGCTTAATAAAGTGTTCCAGAAATTTAGACCACCAGGTTTTTAACGCGCCCCTAAATCTACAGTGCAAGCGCCTCTCGTATTTCACCTCCATCTAGAGGCGGGTGCGTCGGCCACTATTCGATCTCACAACTTTCACGTCAGCCGTCGAGCCCCATAGCTGTGAGCTGCGGATACGAACTTGTTTTGTGTATTTATCCTCGACACAGCGTACAGAAACTCGCGGTATTGTTCACACTGCATGTACGACATACCATTAACAGTAAAAGTTACCTTAAAATGCAAAACCCACAAGTCACCACGGAAGAGGGGTGCGTGTGCATTATTGCACTCCGTACACTAACAACAAGGCTGCATAAAAGGCTATGTACTGACATCTGCTCGCCTGTGCTGCGAGCATCAGTGAGTGTGTATATACGCGGTGTCTCACTTTCTCCCTTACTCTCTATGTTCTTTAGCACTCACCCCCCGCCCCGCCCCCCGCTCCCGCTGGATAGTGTTGTTGCATACTGGATAAATATACTGCGTTTGTTGATGGGTGTCAGCCCAGTATCCTTTGTCTTACTTTGGGCCTCACTGCTGAGATTCTGGAACTACAGCTGGTACATAAACAATACGTGTTCTGCCATTCTGCCCTTGGTGGAAGACCAGCTCAGGAGATGTGAACCTGTAATGATTCCCGCTAGAAATGCGTTTGATAAGGCTGCCACTTCAGTGCTAATGTTCCTACTAAGTTCCTGTAGCCACGAAAAAATTATAAAATGAATCATCACCATGTGCTCCAGGCGACATTTAAGGCAACGTCGACGACCACTCGTGTGCTGCAGTTTGTTATCGATACAGCAAGAAAGAAAGAAAAAAAGGAAGAAAGAAAGGAAGAAAGAAAGGAAGGAAGGAAGGAAGGAAGGAAGGAAGGAAGGAAGGAAGGAAGGAAGGAAGGAAGGAAGGAAGGAAGGAAGGAAGGAAGGAAGGAAGGAAGGAAGGAAGGAAGGAAGGAAGGAAGGAAGAGGAAAGCAAGATGGGCGAGCTTATGAGAGAAAGTGGTTACGTACTTCCTCCTCCTGCTTTATATACTTAGAAATTTGGCGCAACCTCGACTCACGCAAACACTCACACAAGCACACACACATACACCAGAGCAACACACACGACACGCAGCGCTGCGTGTCGTGTGTGTTGCTCTGGTGTATGTGTGTGTGCTTGTGTGAGTGTTTGCGTGAGTCGAGGTTGCGCCAAATTTCTAAGTATATGATGTATAACCAACTAGCCCAACAACAAGTTTTATTAAACCTCCTGCTTTAATGAAGGAATGCGTACGAAGCTGGCCACGGACGAAGGAGGTAGAGGTAGGGTAAAGCGTTGGAAAGTGGAAAGCAAGGGCGCTAATGCCCACGTGCCAGCAGCCATGTCCAAAAGCCTGAGGAAGAAAAACCGGACACCCCACTGGGGCGTCCTATCGCGCGTTGAGTCAGGCGGCATGGCGACATCGATGATGACACCAATAAGAAGTCACGGTGGAGCATTTCTTTATTACTTCAATTTACCCCCCCCCTCGCGCCCTTCTTTCGTTCCCGCGTCCTTCACTTTTTTTTTTATTTATTCCTCTCCTTCGCAGCGCCGGCGGCGACTTTATCGGCCGTCTGGCCGTGTTCGCTTCCGTCTCGCTCCTTTCCAGGACAGCGACTGATAGAAACATTGTTGTTTAGCGACAGTCTGCAGTTGTAAAAAAAAAGACTATTAACGAACAGATAACTTAGCTACACGCAATAGTTGACTCATAGAATGACGTAAGGTGCCATGTAGGTTAGGTCTAGTTGTTTTGAAGGTGTCCAAGTCAACGTGCAACTTCTCGCAAGTAAACTTCTCCATACGGCTCTACCTCTACGCTTCAGTGCTATCCATTGGCAAATTGTGACCGTTAAAAGGCAGTGCTTTTGTGTCGTGCCAGGACGATGCTAGTGATGGCTTTGAAATGTCGTCACGGAATTTTCTTCTGTTTCATTCTTTTACATCCAATTTTCCTTCGGCTAGTCCATGAAAACAAACCGTAGACCTCCTTTGGGTAAACACTTCGATTTTTCTTTATCCTTCTCTCTCCCTTGCTCGCGTCAATAGTCCCGCGGCGGCCTCATCTGGACAGAATGATCACACAACACTGTTCTACATATGCGATCTAGGTGCTTAGGATCAGTCTGAAGGCCCACATACATCCCCGCATACACTCAATGCCACTTTACAGGAAAGCACAACAAATTATTCTAAGTTTTCTCTCTGCATATTTATTGCAGAAGCACCTTAAGTTCTTCGAAGATGGTGAGGCATTGACTTATCGGTAACCTTGCATAAAGCACGTTTGTGTATTTTAAATTATCATAATTCCCAATCAGCTTGCGCATAGGTGTGGTATAGGGGATTAAAATGTGCAATGATACAAGCTATTCTGAACTGAACATTTCAATTTATTAAAGCGGTATGCCCAGTTCATAAGCATAAAGGCACATTGGCGGCTTCAAATCGTGGGGTGCACGTGCGCATGGCGCACTTGTAAGAAGCAATGTATCACGCAAACTGCGAAAAGTGGTTTAGCTTATCGGACCTTCTTTATGACGCAATGCCTGCCACGTTAAAGAAAAGGGGCAGTATGCGACAGGAAGTTCATTTGCAATGATTCAGCATATCGTAAACAAGCTTAATCGAAGTTCCCCCTATGCTTTTTTCAATTCTCAATAAAATTACCGGTGATTGATTTATTGAGTGAGTGAGGGGGTGAGTGAGTGAGTGATAGGCAAGTCTTGTTTCTGCCAACGGTGACGAGTGAAATACAGTTATCCTTGAATACTACCTTTGGAAACACAACCCAATGTTTAAATGTTTACTGTTACTTAAGCATAATGCGGTTTATCGCACATTAAAGAATACGAATGCATGGCTGACGCAGCGCCGAAAGACGAATACATAAAAACATCCTTACGCCTTCGTTTTTCAGTGCTTCGCCAACCGTGTCACTATTCCAACTATACGCCACTATTCCATTCTAATACAGTAACACACGTGCTAGATTGTTGGGCAACCTCGCATCATGTAACATTATTCCTGTCTCTAGCTCTCTCGCATTACAGGCCGTTATCACACCCGTATTACAAATTTCTACGCCTCTCAACACGCATGGGCAATGCGCTCCTGGACGTTATGCAAAACAAAGCCACGAGATCACGAAGGTCACACATCCCGGCACGGTATTCTTACATACATGAATGACATAAAGATAGCCAAGACGAGTCATAAGGGGGTCAGGGGTTCCGTGTGCACGAACCACGAAATGAATTCCTCCGCCACGCATGTCTTAGCGCTCTTGCGCAACACGATACTGCGTCAGGAACACGTGATCGAGTGCCAACAACTGACCCGACTCTTCAAGGATTTGAGGACGCTTCGGCTCAGATGGAAAACCTGCCAGATCTGTCCTTGCGCCCAAGCGAACGTGAGCTGGTGCCCAAAGCACATTTATACAGCTGCGGAATATTTCAAGCTCCCGTGTATCGGCAGTGTGCGTGGCATGACAAAACAGCCTGCTTGCTTTGGTGTACGTATTCAAAGAGGTCTATCTGTCGTAAAGTTCCAAGTAGTCTATCTACGTGCAGGGTAGCGAAAAGGAGCTTAAGATACCTTTCGCTTTCTTAATGCGAACAGTTGCCTCTTTCTAACCTCGATACTGTGTAGGATATATCGCGTGCTTTAATGTATGATGCTGAGCACGCCAACATGAAGATTATATTCGTGGCTGGCACTCTATGGGACAGTGTGTGGGCTGAGCAGCCGCAGGTATTCAACGAGGTACCGCATGCCTGCCTCTTCAATGTATCCCGATGGTTATTTTGTTGATCAGGCAACAGATGTCGAAGATTCAGCAGTTGATAAGAGAGTATATATGCTCCTTTAACAACTACCTAACGGAGAAATGTGTGCATGTCCATGCTTCTGATTTTCTTTTTTTTTTACTTTGATCTTTTTATATGCTGTCATGCATTTGCGCTCGCATATACGTTAGCGAAAAATGGTTTTTTTATTAGCTTCACTATTCTTGTTTAATGTGTGGTTTAATATGTGGCCTGTATCACTTTCACGTAATGATACTCCCTCCTTATATCAAGTTGCAGCTAATAGGTAATAACAGGATCCATCATTTCATGCGCAGGAAACTACATAACGCACCGAAAATCACGCTAAACGTTGTTGCACCTGAGGACTTTCGTCGCAAGAGGCCCAACATTGTTCGGACTTGACCACAAAAGTGAAAATAAATTAACATGTAAATAAATAAAAAATAAATAAATAAAGGCTTTACTCGTTCGTCTGCTTCTCTTTTTTTTCTCTTTGTAATCAAACAGTGATGGTATTTCACTCACTGCGGGCCACTACTTATAGCTCTCTGAACTATTAACCTGTATGTGTATTTTTCAATGAAAAATTGTTATGTATAGGGGCAGACTTTTGCAACAAAAAATTGTGAGGGGAGTTGGTTAACTTTCTTTATGAGAAACACTGCACCAAGAACGCGGCGAATCAGGTGAGTGAACAAATAAAGAATTTAAATAAAGCAAACGTGGACGTCACAAGCACTGCCTCATATTTTATCCAGGCTCTTTCGTCCGCGTTCTTCGTTACTCGCGATGAACCCGTAGATAAGCGCATCTATTAATTACCACCGAGAAAGGGAGCACGTGTCGCGCATGCGCGCAACCAGGTCACCGCTGCTTTCACTGCGGCTCGCGTACGCCGGTCGGCACTGCATTGCGCGCAAATTACAGCGGCCGAGATACTTCTACTTGTTACGTCATCACGAGACAGATTAATTCAAGCGAAGAATAATTTGCATTTCACTCATGAAAGAACTTTGAAGACTTAGATTACATACAACAACATCAACATCATTGAAAGAAGACTGCTTACACTAAATATCACATGGCACGTACCCACACCACCGTACGTAGGTGTGTTATCGAAAATGAAGTAACCTACAACTAGCGGTTAAACTTCACTTACCCAATTATATCCAGCGTCACGTCGCTCCACGCTAACATGCCACTGCAACACGGCTTCCAAGCACTATCCCCACTCGTCACTTTAGTAGAGCACACTTTCTAAATGAAATAAAACACGAAACCACAGCCGTCGACCCGGCGCCGTTTCTACGTAAACAACACGGGAAGCCCTACACACTTTCACGCTGTGTCCTTTACGCGACGGCGTCCGGAATCCCTCGGATTGTACTCTCGCGGGCTTTCTCGGCCAGGCGCGCGGCACGACAGCACTAACAGCACGACGAATCGGCGAAGACAAGGTGAATGGCTGCTGAAGGATAACACCAGTGAGTTCGGTTGTCAGAAAAGCGACTCGCAAGCGTGGCCCGAACCACGCCGGTTCGACCCTGAAGCGAATCGATTCGTTGGCGACGACGATCTCGCACACTTCTACACCCTCCCTTGACGGGATGCTGAGTGACACTGAATGACACGTGGCCTGTCCACTCTTGCGGTGCAGTCACTGGCGCCGACGACAGCGGTGCCCGAAGCCCAACTCCGAAGACACAGCGAAAGAAAAGGGAACGAAGCTGTATTAGAACACGAGCACCTAGCGCTTCACATTTAACAGCAGTGCGAGCGTTTCATTCTCGCGTCATTGTCGTCCCTGTGGAGTCCTGAAGGTTGCGCAGACGTGACTCGCCGCACGGCAGGTAAAGCGCACAGAAGTAAACAACACACGTGGCTCCAGTTTTATCCGCAAGACGCCGACAGGCTCGGTAAGCTCAGAAGAATGGCCCCAGAGTCAACAGTTAGCCGCAGGACCGCCGGCCTGGAAAGTGACACGTGCAACCAAGGCGCCCGGAACGAATTCTGCGGCAGCCCGACACGGACGGAGCGAGGTAGGCGACAGCCCGCTTGCTTGGCTCGCTGGCACAAAACGCTGCTTCCTTCCGCGCACGTTCGGCTTTCGATTGCGCTGTTCCGGGAGCGGCCTATAACGGGACCGACGGCGCGTAGCGCTGTACTCCCTCGCGCTCGAGAAACGGAGGCCTCATCCTTCTTTCCTGCACGATGGCGATGCAGCGCACGGCGGAAGGAAAGAAGGCCGAGACGGCGAAGAACCCGTCATGTGGGACGACCAACGTTACGTCGCTGGCCGCCGGAAAAGCGATGCCTCGACGCGGCCGGCCACACCGCCGACGGGGTCCCCCAACACTTCGGAAGGAAGCGGGCGGTCAGCTTGCCCTTTCCCTGCGGCCGCGATGCCCTCGACGGAGGCGATCGAGCTGGCCCGCTCCCAGTTCATTTCTGGAGCACGAAGAGCGGCCCCGCTCTCTTTTCGACCTCGTCGATGCCCTCCCAGTATCAAGAACGCGATTTCGCTTTCTGCGCTGCAAGTACTTGGACGCGGCTCATCATAACGAGGGCCATCAATCAGCCCTCCTGCGGACTTTGCGTGGTTAATAAAAGTGGAACCTGCGTTGAAAACACGAACGGCATCATTCAGTGATCGTGACCAACACGGTGTACGAACTTAGAGTGGAAGTCTAGAGTTTGTGGTCCCGGAGGTCGTGGGGTCGAATACTGGCTGTGGCAGCCGCATTTCAATGGAGGCGAAACGTTAGAGACCCGGATGGCCGAAATTTCTAGATTCCTCCACTTCGACGCCTCTCAAAATCATATCGTGGTTTTAGAACGTACAATCTTAACAGTTTAATTTAGGATGCGGTGCACGTGTGTTTGATGGACGTGCATCGCATCCAGTGTTGCAAATTCGAGGGCATAGAATCGAAATGAGGAGGATTGCGTTGCGTATTTGCAATATGAATGCAATCCCCATCCCCCCATCTTCCTGGAAGAAAACGGTGACCGAGGAGAGCAAGCTTTAAAAGATATTTGTAAAAATTATTACCTCGAAGGAAGACATGCATGGTAATCGGCGTCATTGGGATATCTTCCACAATACTGTCGATACGACAAGCGCCTTTCGGGCATGACAAAAGGCACTGAATCTCTTCGAAACAGCAGTCCCGAAGTCATCTGGATATCCTTGAAAAACGTTGTCCGATATCGTATATGAAATCATAACACCTTGAGAACTTCATCATTACTTGATTTCACTATCATAAAATTGAAAGCCTTATATTGCTCACGAGCATAGGTCGGCGGAAATTGCGGAGATCACGAAGACTTCTTCATGAAATATATTTGGGCTTAGGCATCACTCCGACTTACCCTCACCGAATTTTTCCTTGCTGGACTCACTTCTACTAACGCTCACAAACGTTTTATTTAACCAGACTCACTCAGACTCAAACTCATTAAAATATTACTCACTCGGACTCGCAGCTCGATCTGATTCACGGTGAGCCCGAGAGGAGTGACTCACGAGTACGTAATTGGCCTTTGCAATCATGGTGTCAATGCTCTTCAACAGCAATATCTCACGTAATCGGCGCTCTTCTTGGCGTCTTTTGATACTGCAAATATGAATACAAGTTAAGAGTGCTTGTAAACCAGCACGGAGATTTTCATTGAAAGAGATAACAACATAAAACATATTTATCAAGAACTTGCCCGAATAGTTGGTGGAGGAGAAGTGTAAGGCATCCCCCTATGCAATTCACGCCTCAAATAAGTAAGTATGTAAATGGTGCATAAATGATACAGTTTTTAAATGGTTGTGAGTTGGCGTGAGTATAAACATGAATCCAAGTAAGGCTCATAGTAATGCTGAAGATGAGTACCTAGCGCCATACGTCGGCAAACATGAGTGAAACTCCCTCAGGCTCAATTAACAAATATTGCGCTTTGGACTGACTCGGACTCCAACCCACTAAAATTTTCTTCAGCTGAACTCACTCGGACCTCCTCAGACTCATTTTTTTTTTTGGGGGGGGGGGGGGGGGGGGACGACGACGACGCTAAACCCCACATATCAAATCAGACTCACGGTTCGATGTGAGTCTGGGTGGATCCGATTGAGTCGACTCATTAGTGCGTTCGCCGAGCTATGCTCTCAAGTAAAAAGATGGGCGTCGAGCGTCGGTAGTGTGAACACGAAAGGTGCTATGGGTATTTACAATATCTGGGGTTACAGTTTGAAGCCTGAAGTTTATTACATTGCGTGCCAAATGCACAATGCACAGCGTAGTGGAGTTTAAAGAAGCGTGAAAAAAGCCGGAGACGAAACAGAGAATACGTATAAAAGATAGGTGCTTTCAAACTGACTGTCAATTATTTATTTATGTTAAGTTTAGGAGTTACCTTTTTCGTTCGCATGACATGCAAAATGACTCATGCGTATAATTTTTTGAACCCTGCAACGGTCAAGCTAACTTTTCATAAGGGCTCCGGGAGTTCCTTAGCACATCATTACGGATGAAAAGGGCTGCTGTGCAGAGTGCGTGATAGAACAATTATTCTGTCCTTCAGAAAGGATCGAAAGAAACATTTCTCGTTCGCCAATGGGACATTTACAACTAATCGCTACTGGCCGACACTCACCAAAAACGTCTTTTAGCCTGCACCCACTTTCTTAGCCTCGCACGTTTCCAAAGGCGGCGTTCAACAGGATGAAAAACCACCCTGGCACGCAGCCTGGCACGTTCAACGCACGTGGGAGGATGCCGAGTAAGGAATACTGACAACGGGCGCCGCTCACCCGCTTGGTTGGCTCTTTGGAGGTGCTTGAAAGAAAAAATACAGGCGTCGTGCATTTATTGCCATTAACACTGCACGATGAAACGCAGCGCAAGCTTGATAGCCCGACCGATTTTATACGTCAACAGCAAATTGAAACAGCCTGGTAAGAACATATTTTTTTCTTAACACGATGGTTGAGCCGATCGGAAGTTTTTAGTACACGAAATATTCACGTTAGAATTGAATCATTTTGGTTGATAAAAATCAGGTCAAGTTTTCATTGATGCTTGTAGCTGTGATTAATTTGAAGAATAATGAGACTCTTACGTATTGGCCAAAGAAAAATATAACTGTCCTGACACTGATTATGGGCAGCTGCCTCAGCCTATTACAAGAATGCACGTTAAGCAAATGTTAAGGCAACGTGACAATGACAAGACATCAGTTTCATCAAGCATATTTGCTAATACACACTGCCAGATAAAGTGATCCTGCGAAATCGGATCATGGCTATGAGACTGATGAATGTATTACAATGGGCGCGCCGATATTAGACCGCCTCAATCTCTTAATCTACGATCTTTCATTTTTCCCTACTTTTATTATTCAGAAATGGCAAGTTTAGGTTACGGTGAAAACACTGGGAAGTTTCTATATCGTCACTGGGAGACGAAATTACATTTGTTCGAACTATCCTATAAAAGCGCATTTTTAGTAACCTTTCTCGTGTCATGTCAATGGAAGCGAGCATAAACAAGAACGATTGGATCAAGAGCACACTTGATGAAGGAGCGTGGAGTCCTACACTGTCAACGTTAACCAGTCTTGTTATAAATTGCCGCAAGATGATCCAGCGGGAATGCTCCGTCAAGCCAGGATATACATGCGTTGTCTGGTGGAATGGATGCACTCTACGTTGCAGCAAACGAGCCAGGACGTAGTGTTCAGGCAGGGGGACCAATTCTAGTTCTAGAAGACGTGCTGAAAGAACAAAGTAATGTACATATTAGTGTCTTGTTCCAACCTCTTTCTTTGTCCACATTGTGTAACGATAAAAGAAAATTATTACGCAAAACCAAGCCGCTCAAATTGTTACTTTCACTTCTTTCGGGAAGTGTCACAAGAACATGAAGGCGACCGTGCAGTCACCATTATCTCTCAAAAGGTCTGGGACGTTCTTTATTTGTTTTCTACCTGTCCGGTATCACAGTGTATATACATTAGCGTGTGCAGGGTTCTTGTGGGGGGGAGGGGGGGTGGAGCTGGTTATTGTTTACTGCAGCACCCCTCTCCCTATTAAGTCAATATATGGGGCAGGCTTTGCGCCACCCTCACAGGCCACTACGGGGGTAGACTTGTCACCCCCTCCACTTCCACCTTGCGTGCGCCTATGAAAGTTCGCGATGCCCGTGACGATACTTCAAGACTTTAACGTATAGAAATATTAAAAGGAATGACTTTTTTTTTCGCACCCGCATTTGGGCGTATACGTGCGTCAAATCCATCGGTAGTGTGGAGGCAGTAACTCCGGAGGCTGACTTTACCTTGCCCCGCAAATCTCCGCTATGCAGAGAAGGAAGGCTCTGAGCAAGTGTGATGGTCAGGAAATAGTAAAAAGATGTTTGGTTTTGGAAACGCAGTTAATTTTCGTGTGGTGCACCTACGGACATGGACACTCTATAGCGTGACGTCAGGCTATAGACGGTGTCAATTGTGGTCACCCTTTTCACAGTTATGGACTGTTCTGACTACGTCAGGTACCAATACATGAAAGATCACCACATTGCATCACCAACGAAGTCAAGGCGAGGAGTGGCCCCGGCAACCTCCCGATATCTTGCGTGAACATTTGAAGAGTTCGTAAGTCAGAGTGCTGTAGAAACCACAGCTACGTTTTGTTTTAATAATAATAATAATAATAATAATAATAATAATAATAATAATAATAATAATAATAATAATAATAATAATAATAATAATAATAATAATATTAATAATAATAATAATAATAGATTATGTTATTATTATTATTATTATTATTATTATTATTATTATTATTATTATTATTATTATTATTATTATTATTATTATTATTATTATTATTATTATTATTATTATTATTATTATTATTATTATTATTATTATTATTATTATTATTATTATTTGCAGTGTAACCTCTCAAAACAACAATATCATTATGAGCAACGCCTCAATAGAGGGTTCCGCTAATTTCGACCACGTCGGCGTGTTTAACGTGCCCCTAAATTTAAGCACACGAGCCTCAAACATTGCCTCCTACATCGAAAATGCGGCCGTCGGGATTCGCTCCCGGGACCTTCTGGTCAGTAGTGGAGCGCCATAACCACTACAGACCACCGTGTCCGGGTGAAACACATAGTCACCTTTTCAAGAAGCATTCCCACTTCCTGAAAAAGTCAATTGTGCCGTTGTCTTTAGTTGCGCACACCAGTCCACCTTGAAATATGAGCCAAGTCACCCAGCTACAAGTTTTACTGATTCACTAATCGCTTACAAGCTTGTTTTGTGGGCGCTCAAGAGTCTGACCTTTATACACATAAAAAAAGGACCCCCTTAACGTGACGTTTTCGTTGGTAGCATAAAATATACAAATAAGCAATCTTTAAACAAAAAGTATATATATACTACTTTTACTTAAACTATGGATTTAGTTACAGCTGAAAAAACACGCTCGCTAAAGAGTAAACACGTTTCAAACCTACATGTGCATTGATGCAAGCAGCACGGTGAGGTCAAGGTAACGTGGCCGCCATATGCCACCGAAGCAATGTTAGATTTTTTTTTTTACTTGCGTCCTTGTCGTCTACCGCAGCGACGAAAGCGTGAAGGCTGTTCCTCGCAATCTTCGCACAGCGGAGTTGCACTCTGTCTAAGCGGTTATGTAAAGGAAAAGTGCCACCCGTAACTGTCTGTATTTACGGTGACACCGTAGTTGCATCCGCCGTGACATTGTTATTACTTTTAAAGATGATAGTCTTTCTTGGGGGTCTTGGCCGCAAATATTTTGGTCTGTCTGTCTGTATATTTGTCTGTTTGTCCACTCCTAACGGTTTTGCGAACTTGGAGTGCCGCCATTAGGTAATTTAAACGGCCGAGCCCATCCGTAGCGTCCACCAATGTTGCTCAAGGTTCAGCATTCATACTTGTGCGATTATCAATTGAAAATAATTTATTGCGCATATCTGAGGCACCACAACAACACGTGTACATTCTGTACGTGTGTATTTTACAAGAAAATGCCCACACAAGTAATTCTAACGACCATAGCGTTTATCATGCTGCCCTGACCATGAAACGCTTGCACACAAAGGCAAGTGTTTTTAGCGCTTTCCTAAGACGACACGGTGGTGGCACCTACCCGTCGCCTTGCGTTCTACACCTTATCACCTCTGAGATGCGCGCGC
Source organism: Rhipicephalus microplus (assembly GCF_043290135.1). Lineage (NCBI taxonomy): Eukaryota > Metazoa > Arthropoda > Arachnida > Ixodida > Ixodidae > Rhipicephalus > Rhipicephalus microplus. Next base: position 156,933,971 of record NC_134701.1, read on the forward strand.
ACGCTCTGAGACGGGCGCACACGCCCGTCTCAGAGCCAGCCACGCGCTGCGTTTTCCAGGAAAACTAACAGCCCGATAGCCCTCATGTCTCACGTGGGACGTGACTTGATGCGCTAGTTCGCCTCCGCAGCACGCTCGGGGCACTCTAACGCAGCACCTCCAGAATACCATTCACCGGTTTTCTTGCGCAGAACATGAAATAAATGCTCTATTAACTCTCTCCACACGCAAGACTATCGTCTTTCGGCGACATATGCAGATTACAATGCAAATACGGGGCCAATTTTTTTTTACCCATCATTCGTTGATCGCACTTGGTTGGTTGGCCGTTCCCAATCGCCTATTAGCTCACTCCATGCGCGTGTTCTCCAAGATAAAAATCTCACAATTTTTTCATTGCTACAAAGTCTCTTTGTCGTCCATTATTACTGTCTGTGTTGAATACAACTGTAAAAATTTACAGACATAAGGATCCGAATACATTGACCACTCTTTGCATAACGATATCGGCGTGGAGTATGGTCATCGAACAAATAATAATCATAAGAAAAAGTTGGCACATCCCACGCACAGTGGGAATAATATTTCTTCTTCTTCTTCTTCTTCTTCTTCTTCTTCTTCTTCTTCTTCTTCTTCTTCTTCTTCTTCTTCTTCTTCTTCTTCTTCTTCTTCTTCTTCTTCTTCTTCTTCTTCTTCTTCTTCTTATTATTATTATTATTATTATTATTATTATTATTATTATTATTATTATTATTATTATTATTATTATTATTATTATTATTATTATTATTATTGCACTAGTAAGCTCTATAGAATACACTGCGTCACGAAACTCTGCCACGTATTCTTACAGCTCATATAAGTGCCTAATTTTACCTATATGAGACACCTCCGGCACAATTGGGGTACTACTCTTGGGCACAGCTGTTGGCTACTTCTTCCTAAGACTGTAGCACCCGCATTTTGTTCGCGTGGCAAGCTTTCAAAAGCACAGATTGCCATACTGCGTGCCGGAAAGTTGTCAAAACCTTGCGATGAAGTGAGCAGGCATTTTATTGCAAGATATGAGCACAACGTCTTCGATCTTTTTAGATGGCGCTGTTGATTTACTGAAATGAGGTTGGATAATAAATTTTGCACTTACAGCTGCACTAGCACTTGGGGACCAGAGCTGCAAGACATTTTCAAAACTTGGCGGGAAAGGAAAATGAAACGTAGCATGCTCCAAATGTAGCACGCTCGTGTAGAATGTGTACAATAGCGCTCGAGTACGCTGTGGGACGTCCAAGCGTTGGAGCGCAATGACGAAAAAGCGCGGTGAATATGGAAACAGTTTGCCCCCTCATTCATGAGGTAAAGCTACCTTACTGAGTGTGCGTGTGTGCGTGTGCTGCCGAATGTGCTGTGTTTATCTCTCTTCCCTCTCTGCTCTCTATCTTTCATCTCCCCCTCCCATGCGCAGGGTAGCAAACCAGCTGCCTATAGGCTGGTTAACCTCCGTGCTGTTCTTTTCCTCCTATTTTCCTTTTCCTTCCTTCCTACATTGGAACCAGTGTAACTCGCCCCATTCCTCCCCTAGATAGATAGATAGATAGATAGATAGATAGATAGATAGATAGATAGATAGATAGATAGATAGATAGATAGATAGATAGATAGATAGATAGATAGATAGATAGATAGATAGATAGATAGATAGATAGATAGATAGATAGATAGATAGATAGATAGATAGATAGATAGATAGATAGATAGATAGATAAAGACGCTCAAAGTGACCGAAGTTCGCCAAGAAATGCTTCGCATTAAAAAAGAGTAATTGTACGGTCTATCTGCCTTTCAGTACACGCACCTCTTTTACAGCGGCCATAGAGTTTCTTAAAATTAATTAGAGGGGACTCTGGTGCTGCGATCGTTCAGCAACCATGGGAATAATGGGTAGTACTCGGGTTTGCCTAGTCTTCGTACTTGCGAGTGGCGACTCGACGTTGTGGCTTCGTTTATTGCTGTGTTTCGGTTTTCTTTCGAAGGAAAGAATGACCTTTTTTTAGTTTCATTACCCGGTTTGAAATCGTAAGACTAAAAGAATAAGGTGGTGAAACGCAACCGCTAAACCTTTGCTGATTTTCGGTTCGTGAGAAAACAGCGTCAAGCCACACGAACACACATGGAGACAGAAATGCGAATATTAGACAAATCCGTGTACTACCCATCATTCACATGCTCGCTGGAATGCTGTGCGTTGCAGCTCCTATAGACACTAGCACCAGACTTCCCTCTAGTGCATATCTAGAAAACTCAATGACGGCGTCTAGCTGCATCAAAATGGTCGACGTCAGGAGCTTTTACTTTCGAAATACTACACACACAGCATGCCAGGCAAAGCTGCTTTCATGAAATATCACTAAGCCTGGTTTAATGTTTTCCGGCATCATTTTGTCAGCATCCCAAGAAAGCCAGACCAAACTAATTCGAACGCTTTCGAAATGGCAGGACTCTTGAGTTTAGCCTTCAAAAGTATAGATAGTGATAGCATAGTCGGGCCTTGTGTGCATCGCCTTCTTGACTGCTAGGCTTCTTCGGTTCTCGGTTCGTGCCTCCACTACGCGGTAAGGGAATGAATAACTGTGCCGTTTCGGAAAGCACCATTGAATGCCTATCGCAAGCATAGTTGTTAAATGCCCACTACGATGAATGGTGCCGTTTCCGTGGTGGTACCCCCTGGCGCGAGCAGTTAGCGGGCGCATGAGAAAGGGCACCTGCTTTTAGGGGCCTGGAGCTGCGGGGGAATGGTCGTCTCTCGTGGGAGGTTTATGGGAACGGTACCACGGCTCGTTCCAGGGGACTCCCGTGGTGAGCCGAACGTCAGTGGCACTGCATTCGTGGTATATTCTTTGCGTTATATTGGCATTCTGTTAGGTGATTTGTCATGTTTACTTTAGTTATTTCTAAGGTTCAGCTTGGAGGCTCAACATTGAGGAAATGCTACTAATCAGTCAACGTCCGTGTGTTCGTTACTCTGCAGTGTGTACGGGGTCCGTTGTTCCATGATCGGCTCTTTGATGCTTGAGCGATCATACCGCTGCTTTTTAACACTTCACGTCATCTCTCGAGAAAGCGTTAAACTGGATTTATTTAGGTTATGGTGCATACGGATTAAAATGTTTCCGTATTTTTTAAACAAATGGTAAGCATGCTTAAACATGACTTTCGCAGCAACTCGTGCCCCCGAATCGATGTTTCACGCATTCATCACCGATGCTCGGTCACTGCATTCAATACGAATACGATTCGTCGAGTCACGCTAAATCGATGCTGAGAGCTCGCATTGATGTGAGCGGGCTGTTTAGCATCGCGTGGGGGAATCGTGCAAGCTCAACAAGGCTCGCATTCCTTCCTGGGTTCCTAGTGCACCGTAAAAAAAAAAATTGCCGCGTCGTCAACGTCCGCAGAATTCAGTTAGACAATCAACTAATGACACCCATGTCTCTCACTGAACTTTCTTTTTTTTCTTTCGAAGAGGGCCCCACGCGAGCTCACAATAAATCAACCAGCACGCGGCCCACTGCAACACACCTACGTCGCGGAACCAAAGTACGCTGTCACAAGACGCGACCATTTGTATAGTGTAACGAAAGAAATATCGCTCGAATGCCAGCCATTCGTTTTGCTGCTCGGCGCATTGATTTGTTGCTTGCCCCTCGCAAATGTTCCATTCGCAGACTCTCCCCACGAGGCTTCAACAACTCGCTTCGCACTTGTGGTCTCCTTTCTTTCTCGCGATCGCTGACCAAATGAACAAATAAATGCGCATAGAAAAAAAGAAAGAAAGAAAGAAAGAAAGAAAGAAAGAAAGAAAGAAAGAAAGAAAGAAAGAAAGAAAGAAAGAAAGAAAGAAAGAAAGAAAGAAAGAAAGCTTGCAGGCTATCCCCACTTGGCTTTCCGCGCCTTTGCCTTACATGGGGACATACAGACAAGGACGAAAGAGACAAATGGGTACTCCCACTGCGTCGCGTGCATAAGGTCTAGTGATAGTGAAAGCGCGCATGTTTTCTTGGACAGCGCACCTGGGAACGGCCTTTCTGCATGTGTCTCCAAAAATATGCGCGTGTTTGAGAGTGAGGAGGACAGGGCCTACTTGCGTGGCTGACGCGTTCTCTCGAACTGATAGATCGCCCGTGGATGCCACACTGAGCGCGTTTTACTTTTCGTTTTACGTTCTATTTGACGATACCACATCGGCCAGGGTTATACCGGTTTCACACGGGCACGTTTAGTCAGAATCAGGGTGACCCGGATCGGACTCCTTGATCGCGATCAACTTTATAACCACTGCTACACAGCCTAAACTAATCCGGTTCGAGCTTGGGTCAGATTAAATGCGCCAGGTGGCGATTGCGTGCCGTAAACATATCATAGACAAATTTTGGGTAAGATATTTCTATAAAGCCCTTTACCAGCTATGTTATTCGTGCAAGAACCGCTCGAACGTCACCAACTTTTCGTGCCACTACAAACACCATCATCATCATCATCAGCCTGACTACGTCCACTGCAGGACAAAGCCCTCTCCCATGTTCCGCCAGTTAACCCGGTCCTGTGCTTGCCACTGCCAATTTATACCCGCAAACTTCTTAATCTCATCTGCCCACCTAACCTTCTGTCTCCCCCTAACCCGCTCCCCTTCTCTGGAAATCCAGTTAGTTATCCTTAATGACCAGCGGTTATCCTGTCTACGCGCTACATGCCCGGCCTATGTCCGTTTCCTCTTCTTTATTTCAACTATGATATCATTAACCCCCGTTTGTCCCTTAATCCACTCTGCTCTCTTCTTGTCTCTTAAAGTTACACCTATCATTTTTCTTTCCATTTCTCGCTGCGTCGTCCTCAATTTAAGGTGAGCCCTCTTTGTAAGTCTCCAGGTTTCTGCTCCGTAGCTAAGTACCGGCAAGATACAGCTGTTATATACCTTCCTCTTGAGGGATAGTGGCAATCTACCTGTCATAATTTGAGAGTGCTTGCCGAATGTGCTCCACCCCATTCTTATTCTTCTAGTTACTTCAATCTCGTGGTTCGGCTCTGCGGTTATTACCTGCCCTAAGTAGACATAGTCTTTTACAACTTCAAGTGCACTATTACCTATCTCGAAGCGCTGCTCCTTTCCGAGGTTGTTGTACATTACTTTCGTTTTCTGCAGAATAATTTTAAGACCCACCTTTCTGCTCTCCTTGTCTAACTCCGTAATGATGAGTTGCAATTCGTCCCTTGAGTTACTCAGCAGTGCAATGTCATCGGCGAAGCGCAGGTTACTAAGGTATTCTCGATTAACTCTTATCCCTAACTGTTCCCAATCTAGGCTTCTGAAAACCTCCTGTAAGCACGCTCCTGTATGCTATTTGCCACTACAAACCTATTTTCATAAATCCACCATTCGGTAGAGTGTTTTTTTTTTTGCACTTACCTGTATTGTCGTGTGATATTCTTACCATTCGTTTTCATTTCTGACGGACCCCGCTCGTAGCCGTGCAGTCGCAGCGAAGCGTCAATGTCGTATGCACCGCATATAGTTTCACTTCTCGGGCCTCAAGTCTTAGTTTCTCCTGCCAGCGGTCAATTACTGTAAAGGTCCCTTCATTCGGCCACGAAGTGCAAGCATACGCTGCGACTATAGTTCACTACAGCTGCGACGCAGCCAAAAAGCTGGTGACAAACATAACAAATTTGCTTCTAGGTGCTCCATCTGCTTCGACGGTGCGAGAGTTCAACTTGTCTGCTTATCGTGTGCTTCTCCCGTAATCCACGCGGTCAATATGAATCTATAAATATGCAATATTACAGATACTTTTTCAATTGAAACAGTTTAAGACTCATTTTATAAATAACTATCTAGCTTTTCATATCTGGTTTTACAGAACTATGCTCGATTTTCTTGTTTCTCTTGCTTTCAACAAGTTTGGCCAGGGGATGCAAACGGCTCGAAATCGCGATCTTTCCGCCAGATCGCGATGCGCGGTCGCGATAGTCTTGATCCCTATCGCGCCTGATCGTGATTAAAAGTGACCGTATAGCACAACCTAATCCTTATCATCATTATTCCGGATCGAAACTGATTGCGAATAAATGTGCCCGTGTGACACCGGTATTACACTGCGAAACAAAATTTCTAGTGAACACAGAGATGCTCTTCAGGACGCTTCGCTTCGTACAATCTCGTCTACATATATCCTTTCCCTTACTCTTTCATATTCATTAGACTCCTAGGACTTCTGAAGTGGTCAAGTATCGACAATATTGCGTAAATAGCTTTTTGTACATCTGTATGTACTTGACAGTGTGGTGTTCGTGCAATTATGTGATCACTGTGCATGCTACAGTTACGAAGCGGCACCTGGGGTATACCAAGCCAGACAATCGACCTCGCTAACGTAGAGCTCGTCAAATTGAAAAGTTGGGCAAGTTTGTAGGAATTCACGATTGCAAGCAACAGGAAACGACGAGGAACATGTTAAATAGGAAGTGGGAAACATGTTTACCCTGTTTGCTTTTCAACCAGTCTTACGTCTTTACAAGCCGTTCCTCATCAGGAAAACATCTCTGGACGCAAATAATTCTACTTTGTAGCTTCAGGGGCAGAGCAGGTAATTTGTTCATTATTATAGTTGACCTATATATATATACCTTCCATCCATTCTGTGTGCGTGTCTCTGTGTCTCTCTCCCTCTGTGTCTCCCTTTACTGTTGTCATTTGATCACTATGATTTGTTGGGGATCCAAGATGGCATCAGCACTCCAGCGCTCATCAAACCATCTTAACTCATTTCACCCTGTGAAATCCTAAGATTTTAAGTTTGTATTTATTGCTGGAGATGCTTATCTTTGGTAATTATATGCTACCTAAACGACATGGCAGACCTTTACTTAGCTCCAGAAGAACTGATGCCCGGGAAGACCAAGAATGAGCCGTTGACTTCACCCATAATAGGACAAGCAGGCCTAGACTAGCTCACTATGATTGACGGAGGCTGTAAACACATTAACTATGACGCTCCCTGTGAGTACGAAATATTACTCGACTTGTTTATTCAGTGGTTTCGATTTCTTGCAGTTCTCTCGAGAGGGAGAGAGAGAAGGCTGTTCGAAAGCCAAAAGTAAAGCAAGCACGTGCTTAATTCAGCCTGTTTCTGTGCGCGTCTTCATTCCTATGGCGTAATTGTCTACTGTATACAAGCTACATTTTACGGCGGAGAATTTATTAATGGCTTTCCTTTCGCTCTACGAACTGATGTGTGAAAAAAAAAGAACAATCCCAATCACAAGACACGTCCTGATAATTCTATCTGTATTTCTGATGGGGACTGAGTGTTTTTGTCCTCTGTCATGGATATTACCAATATGTATATCAGTACACAGCGCACACTTTTTCTTTTCTTTTTGTCTTAAGAAATAAAGTACATATATGATGGTGCTCAGGATGAGAGTGCCTTTTCTGTGCCTAAACATCCAATTCCAGTACGCAGGGAAACCGGTAGCCGCAGAACTCACTAAAATGACATGGCTTCCTTTGGGCTTGCTAACGTAGCCCGTTCGGAACATTGCTTATTGTGAGTTCTCCACGAAAAACTATGATCTCACACAAACTAGACGTCCACTAGAAGCTATCAGGCTGATTCCATGCACTGAGCAGTGCATAGAATCGCTGCACGTTCATACAAGCAACAACAGTCACATGTCGCAATGCCAAGTGACGCGGCATAGATTGTCGAGCTTTCCTATTCCAATCTCAAGTAACCAGAAAGAGAGAGGTAGAGAATGGGGGGGAGTCGTGTACGGGCGGCACCCAGTCGCCAGACGAACACGGCCCGCTGGGCCATGACGGATGATGCTCGAGCTGCCTTTCGACGCGCATTCGCTTAAGGTAATTAGCGATGGCGTCGTCTAAATGGAAATAACATCGATCTTTGCAAATTGCTACGCACCAATTACGCTGCACGCGTCACGCCTCTGGAGGCGAGAAGACCAAACGGCAAAAGGCATTATGCTCGCTCCGTGTACCAATAGGCTCGCTTCCTCGATCGTGGTTGTTGTTCACGCCGGAGCATTCAGGACGCCCGACACTGGAGTTGCGCAACAAACCTTGATCGTTCTTCATGTATGAGTGTATACATCAACGAGACCGAGTAACCTTAGGCTGCCTGTCAAGAGTTAATCCAGCGTTTTTCAATTGTGCAGAGGCCGAGCGAACGATTCGCAGAACGAAAATGGAGAATGCGGGGATCCCGCTGAAAGATGACATTGTATAGTGGCCTTCGTGTCTCGCTGTTGGTTTTGATTAAGTAGTAGTTATGTGTTTGTTCCGGTTTATTGAATGCGGCTCGAATGGGCTCTGCGCAAAGGTTCTATATTCCATCATTCGATTGCGCTACGCACATTATTCAGAAGCAGTATCCCCGTGATAATCATAGCCAACCTATGCGATGGTTTGTGCTTTGATGACAGCCAAGCGGTTAGTCCTTGTTGTTTGTAATGGTGTTGTTGTTGCTGCTGCTTCTTCTTTTTTTTTTCTTGCCCGTGGTCATTGGTTTTGGTTCGTTTATTTTGTTCTGAAATACCTCGCGCAAAATATGCTATTATGTGTATGAAACAGAGGTTCAAGAGACTGGCTATGACAGGACTACGTGCCAACACAAGGCTACGTCACAAACAACGCTATGTGCAAAACATTGAGTTTGAACTTTGAACTTTATTATGAATAAACAACATACAGTAAAGAAAAACATGTTAGCAACATCTGGATCCTTAGCAGAATGCTAGTATGGAACCATGCAATTATAACATACATTAATTAGAGGCAGGAGAAAGAGTTGTAAAATGAACGGAATTTTAGTTTAAGATGCAGATTGTTTTGATAAAGATATCACTTATACACAGATACCGAACACATTGAAGAGGAAAAATCCAACTTATACACTACACTTTGAACACGTTTTTGGTTTGCATACTTAACGTAATACATCTAATATTTCTGTACATCTGGTAATAGCATTCCTGGTCAGCATACAAAACATTAGTTTAAAATAATGTCACTTTTCATCATTTCACGAAACTTATCAGTAGTCTAATAGAGCTCTTTGTAATGACGTTTGAGCATTAATGTGAAAGCATTATGTTGGGTCACTTCCACTGGTAGGTTATTCCACAATGACGTTCCAACACTATAAAGTCGTCTTTTGCCATAAACATTTTAGCCAGTGGTTTTAGGAAGTTACCACAATGACGGGCTCTTGTTTGCAATTGTGGGGGAATAAAAAGGAAGCGGCGAAGAGAGATATTGCATGTTAGAGACTTGTACACCATTATTGTTGTTTTATAATTTATTACTAGTTGAAGAGGCATTACCTGGTACTGTCGAAAGAGTGGTTTAGATGAGGCCATATAGTTTGCGTTTCATATAAATCGGATAGCACGTTTTTGCAGGACTATAAGTGGCTTTAGGTATGAATCGTATGTATGGCCCCAAGACTCAATACAGTATGAGAGTTGGCTGTGAAATAGGGCAAAATATATTCTTCTTAAAGTTTCCGCATCGAAGTACTGGCGACATTTGAAAAGAGTATAGCAGACTCTCGCAAGTTTTTTGCAGAGAGAGTCTATATGCATTTTCCAGCTTAAATGATGATCCAACACAATTCCAAGGTATGTTAAGTTACTTACTCTTTCTATTGTTTCGCTCTCAGCCTGAAGTACACACGAATCCAAAGCAATAACTTTGTATGGGGAATGAATTACCATATATTTTGTTTTACTAACGTTTAAAGCCAATTTATTGGCTTGAAACCAATCACAGATTTGTTTCAGTTCTTTGTTTGCCATACTTAAAGCTCCATCGATGGACTCGTGTGCGCAAATGAGAGCAGTGTCATCAGCGTACATGACTGGGGTGAAGTTATGTAATATTGAAGGGAAGTCATTATAGTACAGAGAGAATAAAATAGGTCCCAATACCGATCCCTGCGGTACTCCCGATGTAATGGGCAAAAATCCTGAATTAGGGTTAGAAAAATGAACCGTTTGTTGTCGGTTCGTAAGGTAGCTTCTAAAAAATTCCAGACTTCCCCTCGTATGCCATACCGTTCTAATTTGTTGAGTAGTATATCATAATGTACGGTGTCGAAAGTTTTTCTAACGTCAATAAAGACACCAATCACTATCATGTTGTTGTTTAGGTAGGAATTGACCCTATCTGAAAGAAATAGCACTGCAGTGGAAGTGGATCGATTGCTCCGAAAGCCATGTTGGTTATTTGTTAGTACAGACTCTCGATCGAGAAAATTTAGAAGCCGTTTCGAAATAAGTTTTTCGAACACTATATAGGCTTCGTGTTGGAAGGCTTGGGTAACCTCGACCCTATAGAGTTTTTTAACCTTCTTAGGTACACGGTAAAGGAATTCGCGCGGTCAAAAAGAACCATACGCGGTCGCAGTACCGGGTCTCATGCACTGTTGTCTTCATCTAAAAGGAGACAACATCAGAAGAAAAGAAGAAAGCTGAAGGCTGGGAATTCGCCCTGCTTTTCCGATAAAATGTCTGAGTAACCAGTGTTCAAGCAAAACTGCACCAAATGAAAAAAAAAACAAAAAAGAAATGAACATTTTTGCCGTGTTCGCTCATGTCTTTTTTTTTTTTATTCGTCCAGCTTACATCGTCGCGCTGTTGAACCAAACGACTAGTTCAAACCAGCGCTTCGATTGACAATATAAATTTTACGCCACATTTGTTTTTTTAATAAAGGCGCTAGTCTCTCCTGAGATACTGGAACGCAATAACTCGACTCTGCCTGCCTGTCACACAATTCAGCCACCCGGCGAAAGTTCAAGCACTTGCTCAACACCCTACCATCTTGAGCTGGTGGCAGCACTATATTTTTGAACATGGTCGATCAAAGGGCAATTATTACGCATATCTTAGGTAAAACATGAATAGGTAAGCATTAGATGTGTTACTTTGCTATAAAATACATGCATACGTAATTCTAAAGACTCGAGTGTTTCTTACGCTGCGCGTAAAATGCGGCGCTATATGCATGAAAAATCCTCGGCCGAGGATATGGTGCTGCCATGTGTCAGGATAGAATTGGAACAAAAACAGCACCACGGTTGGCTGCAGATGTGACCTGGAATCCTATAGCACGGCCGGCAAACGGCTGTCGTCCTTCGACCACATTTGCAGCGAAGCACGTCGACACGCGGCTAATTTTTATCAAAATAAAAATCGGAGAATTATTCGCTCATGCGACATCGACATTTCTATTTGCCTCGAAACTGCCCTTGAGCATTACAATAAACTGTGGTTTGTAGTTCCCGAGTGGAGTATATTTCTTTGTCATCCCCACCATCCGTATGTCACCTTCTAATCATACATGAAACGTGCAACGCGCACAGTTAAATCTGCTGTTGAAGCTGTCGTCGCTATGTCGAATTTTACCCCAATGTCATCGTAAGATGCCTTTGTGCTGACGCGAAGCAGTACACTGCAATGGTCAGACGTGGTTGCGTGTGTACTGCGCAGTTCTGTGTACACCCTTTATGCGTATACGCAATGTATCAAACAACGAAATAGACGAGATTCTCGTCCTGGCAGACTTGATGCTTTCAGGTAGCACGAGAGAGTTTATTGGTAACCTCGTATTTTGTAAAGATTACGTGCTACGAGAAGCCAGCTGACAAATAGGCAGTTCCACGTCGGCCTCCATGGCTACGAGTGGCGCTGGCCAACACTCTTTAGTATATGAATGTACTCTAAAGAGGACCGAAAGTGACCTTCGTTGTAGATAAATTTAGAGAGCTTCCCACACGTTTTTCGAAGTTTGTAGGTTTGTTTCCTACCTAAAGCAAGTTGTTTTTCACTCTACTCGTTTCATTAATGCCATCATTGCTGCAGCCCAGGAAAGAATATTGGCCACGTATCGGCGTGCCTCTCTGCAAATGCCATCAAAAGATGATAGTCTTCTGCTGGTCGTACTACTTTTATGCTTGGCCTTGCCTCAGTCAGTGCCTCGTTCATGTTGAAACAGCCGAATCTGGCTGGCAATGATAACACAGAGGCAGCTTTGCGTGAGATATAGACGTCATCTTGCAGTAATGTCGGGAGCCTGCGCAGAACTCAGGGCCACTGGCATGTGGCAGATCCATATCGTCCCCAGTAGGGTTCCTCGACGTGCGTGTCCCCTTGGAGGGTGGAACCACTTCTGGAGGGGTGAGTGCCACCTTCCGATCGGCGGCCGCCATTCGGCTCCCCCCATATCGTCACGGCTGGTTAAATAAGACAAGTGCGCGGTGTTTTCTCGGGCACAATGTCCGGGTGTTGCGTGCCACAGAGCAGAAACCACTGGCGAAATAACGACAGGATGTTCAGATTTCCAAAAGATTCTAAAAGGCGACCCTTGTGGCTTGGAAAGATCAAGCGCGAGAAGTGCCAACCCACGGACAGTTCGTGTTTGTGCCGCGTAAGTTATTCCATTTCAGCAATTCAAGAGTTGTAACTTAAAGCGCAGTCACACAGGCGCTTTCAATCGCCATAAAGCCTGATGTGATTGACTCTCTTACGCCGGCTGCAGAAGGGCGCCAATCACTATTGAAAAATTTGATTCTGATTGGGCTTAATTGCGATCATCAGTGCACCGAGTGCACTACACGTTCATTTGCTTGCTGTGCACATGCGTATTTAACTCGTTCATTTTGGATAGCACAAAATGCGTTGCTCTTAATCGCTTTTTGTGCCCAAGCTGCAATTGCGTGAAGATGTGCGTCTACATTGTGCGCTTGTTGCTGCCGGTGCCTTTCACTATTTCTTTTAGGGACAAAGCCCCTTACGCTGTGGGTCATATGTCCCGTGTCGTCGTAGTCGTAGTAGCCAGTTGCCTTGCATTGCATGTCAATAAAAATGGTGTCACATCATATCCACGGAGTGAATGATGATTAGTGAGGTGAAGAGTCCGTTCGTGCTTCCGTGCGTTCGTCCGTGCGTCCGTCTATCTGTCCGTGTGTTTGTCTGTTCGTGCGACCGTCCGTGCGTCTGTGCGTCCGTCCATTTGACCATCCATGCGTTGGTCCGGGCGTCTGTCCGTGCGCCTGTTCCTAACGCCTACGACATGAAACGTGCGGGTATGGTGTAACTTGAGGGTGGGTTGCCAAATTAGCTTTTACAACGTCCGGCAAAGCGGCCGGTGGAACCCACTGAACACGTATTTGCACAGATGTTGAGACAGCAAGGACGGGAATAGTATCCGATAGTGACGTAGAGCGATACAGTCGTCGTATATCGTGAATAGCTTGCGTCGAGTTCGTATGAATGATGAGCTGAGAGCATCTGCCTGGTTGTAAAGAAATAGCAGCGCTGCCAGTCGATCACGTATGGCGGCCAGCTCAGCAAGGTGAACTGGTGGTGCAGGGTGCGCAAAATATGAGCATGTCTGGCCAGCCCCTGCTAATAATGGACATAATTGACATACTGCTATAAATGGACAATGGTGGTGCCGCTCCCACTAGCATCCGTATAAGCAACGACAGTAGCGACATATAGGTTCTCTGTACGAAGCAGGCGGGATACTTGGGTGTTCGCCTGGCGTGGAACCGGGCTGTGAAGGTGATGAAGGGGTTTGTTTTCAGTCAGTTGCATTTTGTTTCATGGGGCAATAGTAGTCGTGTCTGAAGGTGTGTGGTGAACTTCTTTGCCCATGTACCCCGCCAATGCAGCAGAACGTTGATGGCTTGAGGTTGCGCGCACAGCGACGCTGATGTACTGATTCGTCAATTGTGTTAAGTTGGGGCTCCTGTTGAAGTACTGTCAGTGGAGTGATGTGTGGCAGTCCAGTTATGGCGCGCATGGCTTCGTTGTTGATCTCCTCTAGACGTGTCCACTCTGCCAGCGTGAGGTGATAAAACTGAGCGCGGTAAACAAGCCTTGGCTGCAATATCACGCGGACAAGGAGGCGAGCCATGTCGGAGGTAGCACCAACAGATTTCTTCGCAATACTTCGTATGAGGTGTAGTGTTTCTAATGCCTGATGCTTAGCACTCTTGACCCAAGGTCCTGCAGTTCCGGTGGCGTGATTGCTAGCCAAGGTCCTGAGTTCCTGATTGCTGCTAGCTCGCAGCAAGGGTTCTCGGTGCATGCCTCAACCGTGCCGTAAGAAAATGGAAGACTGTTCGAGTCCCATTGACCGTTTCAAACTACGTCAGAATTCGTAGTGCTGGTGCAGTTCCATGCCCACTACGCGATGATTACTCCTTTTGCGTATCAGTGAAGGGCCCGGTGCGCGTCCGGGAGTCAACCAGTGAACCTGTGCAGCTGCTCATTTTGTTTTTGTTCGTGCTTTTTCTAACAATGATGATGAAACAGGTCTGAGTTGTCTGTAATAGGTGGACCTTAACACACTCACTTACTGTGCAATTCACGTGTTTGACGCTTGCGGTACCTATGATTCTGCCACGCATTTTACATTCATTAAAAAGACTCCTTGCGCAACGGGACATTGATACAGCGTTTTGTTTTTCGAAGCAATTTCAAGAATTAATACGGCTCTGTGCTAGAAGACTGGCTTGCGACGCAGAGGGCCTGGGATCCGTTCTCAGAAACCTCTCACTCGAACCAATGTTTTTATCATTTATTTCATTAGCATCTTCCTCTATTTTTCGGTCATGGACAAGACGATCATTTTGCGGTCCCAGTAAACGACGCAGGCACTAGAGTTTCCACGAAACAAAAGATTTAACGCTATCGCATTAAAACTAAAAATGATGTCCCCTATTCCTTCCTTGTCTTTATTGCCTGTTTGTTCAATTAGGTTGTGTCTGTCAACGATACGAGCCCTTATGCCAGCCCCCCTTTCGACAGACGTGCCAGACGGGCGTATACAGGCGACGCCCAATATACAAAACTTGTCGATTTCGCACTACCGTACTCGCATAGGCCGGCGAACTCTAACAGACTAACTCAGGCCCAGATGAAGCTGCCAGTCTGAGTCTCAGTGAGTCAACGGGAGTAATATTTTCGTGAGTCTGAGTCCGAGTGAGTATGGCTGAAGAAAATTTTCGTGAGTGTGAATCCGAGTGAGTTCGGCTCAGAAAAGTTTTGGTGAGTTTGAGTCCGAGTGAGTCCAAAGCGCAAAATATATGTCTTGAGTGAGCTTGAGTAAGTTCCACTCTTTTTTGTCGACCTATAGCCCCTTACATTTTCGAAACAAACCATTAGTAGGAACGTGTGGCATCTCGCTGTACACTTAGTTTATATTGCTAACACTACCTTTCTGCAGCATTTCTCAAAGTGTAACAATTTCCTGGCTCATGGGCACGCCCCTTCCTCCCTCCTTCCCTGCTTCAACGCTATACCCGGGCCTCGGAATGCAGCTGCACCCGTGCACGCGCCTAATTCCCAAGTCACGTCAGTGCTTGCGTGATGTTTGATCAAACCAGTGTGATTGCAAACGTGCCAGCTTCAGTGCGTGTTAGAGCATTTACTACGGCAAGTTCCACGTGCTTCGTGAGCTTATGCTTGTGTGTTTGTTAGTTTCCTTGCAACTCACATTTACTTTGTTTCAACCGATCTTCTCCTGTTTGTTTATTTCAGGACTTCACGATTTTCTCATTCGGCATGTTGAGGTCTTGTAACGGTCGCAAATTAATACGGCTTACCGCTTGCGTCACTGTACTACTTGTTGCAGCGTGTCCTAGGGGGTCTGTGTACAAGATGCTATCGGACATGGATAGTTCGCCTAGTCCACCAAATGTTTGGTTAGTGAGTTGAGTCGAATTTTCTAGCCGAATATACCGAGTAAAATCATGACAATGCGATGAGCTATCTTGAACCGCTGGTCGTTTGCGACCGTTGAACGAGCCCACCAGATATGCAGTGCTGTGAGGAGAAGTCAGGGGGTGTTTATGTTCAATAAGAGACTAGAACAGACTCAGTGACTAGAATGGATTCGATCGTGGTGAACTTTAAAATGCTATGCAGGAGACCTAACCTACCTAATCTAACCTAATACTGCATGTATATGTCTTTTCTTCGTTCTCAATTCGCAAACATGCCTGTGGCGCTCTTTACTTTGTTTTACGTCTCTATGTTTCTAATTACCTGTAGTTTTTAACATAAAACATGACATTTCACAGCACTTTGCTCAGAATGGTCAGCTTCAAAAGCCACCAGGCTATTTTAGCCTAGAAAGACGAAGTTTAGGCATATCTATATACGCATGTTGGCCGTTACCAACACGCTTTCAACGTCTTAAGAAACTAATGCAACATTTTTTTTTCTCTATAAAGCTTCCCCATATGACAAAAAACACAGCATGCCCACGGATTAACATTCATTAATATGTGGGGTGATATGTGGGGTTTAACGTCCCAAAACCACAATATGATTATGAGAAACCCCAAAGTGGAGGGCTCCGGAAATTTCGACTACCTGGGCCTCTTTAACGTGCACCCAAATCTGGGCACACGGGCCTAAAGCATTTCCACCTCCATCGGAAATGCAGCCGCCGCAGCCGAGCGTATCCATGGAGTGAATGATGATGAGTGGGGCGAAGCGTCCGCCAGCCCGTCCTAGCTTCCACTTATCCGTCCGTTCTTGCTTCCATCCGACCGCGCGACCATCCATGCGTCCATCCATGAGTCCACCCATGCGTCCATCCATCTGTCCGTGCGTCCATTCGACCGTACGTCCACGCGTCCATCCATCTATCCGTCTGTCTGTTCTGTCTGTCCGTCCGTCCGTGCGTCCATCTAGTGAACACTTCAAGTAAGGCCATCTCCCATCTCGCATCACGGTGGCTACGTACGACAATGACAGAGGATGGACAGACCCACGCCTTAAGGAGCTTCGCCCCTAAACGTTTCACACCATCGACGACCGTATTGCACTGAACTTGCTGATACAGGAAATGTATAGTAAAAGCTCTGGTGTCATAACCACACCTATCTGTGAGCACTGTCATGTCGTGCAATTTGTAAACAATGCAATCGTACGCATTGCTGGTAAAAGGCAACCTTGTATCTTGTTGTCATAAGCCTCGTCTTGTTAACTCAATCCGATCAACAAACAAACGCTGCGTGACTGATTGGATTGAACGCGCCTTACTTTCACGCCGATGGCCCCTGAAACATCGTTCTGTTAGCACAGTTTGCATAAGAGAGAAAAGAACGCACAAAGGAATACACAGAACTAAAACACTATGGTCAAAACTTCTGCTCGTTGTAGTGTTTCGTGAGGCGTAGGCTCATCTACGCCTTCACAAGGTCACCTGAGTCCTTGGCTGACTGCTGACGAGAGCGTTTCGGACGTGACGCCTCGCACGAGCAGCGAAGACCTCCTTTTCGGTAGCTTCTGCACACTTCACCTTCCTCGTGCGACGGCTCCGTGTATACGCGGTGCATACAGACGCCCGTTGGCTCGAGATTAAACTGTATAGGCCGTCGCGCTGTCCCTGGGCCCAGCACCCAAAACAGCTTGGTTGGTGCAGTGAGGCGAGGAGCCAAGCGAAGACGAGGACAAGTCAGGCGTCCCTTCAAGGCCGTCGCTGCCGACAAGGTAGTTTCCGTTTGGTTTAGCTTCGTTTGCACGGCGGGATGTTTATCTCTAGGGGGATTACGTGCTGGTGGGCAGAAGAAGTTGGGAGGGGGGGGAGGTCAGACACAGCATGCGTATTATACTCGTTCTCAATACAAAGTGAAACGCAGCGAATCGTCCCGCGATAGCAGAGCGAGAAATTTCGAGAGCGAGGGAGATTCAGACAAAAGACGACCGAGAACAAACCAGCCAACTCCGCAAAGAGCGCACTGCGGTAGCCGGTACGCCATGACGGCGAGGTTGCCGCCGACTCGACACACCTGACTCAACATCTAGGCCCCGTCCGATACCTTCGACTTGCGACTCCCGTCTGACGGAGATTGTGTAGCTTTCTGTTTACTCTTTCATACCACGCTTTTTTTGTCTGCGACTAGTTTCCCTTGATTCTCAAGCAGCACTTTTTCTTTACTTCCGTATTTTTTTCCTACGCGCATTCTCAAATTGGGGACACCACTCATGCACGCGCGCACGGCCACTCTACGTTACACAACGCCTTCACCGACCAAGTGATTTTGAGTGCGAGCCCATCGACGCTTTTACCTGTTTGGTTTTGCCCTCTCCTCCGGCTATACAACCCGCTGCGGGGAGGACGAACGTCTCACGTCGGGCCGCCGCTGCGCCGTGCTCCCTACAGCGCTGCAGAAATTGGGCGCCTTTCTTCTAACCACCACCACGTCGGCGTGTTGCGAAGTCCGCGCAAGGTCGTCGCAAACAAGCCGTTCTTATCAAAAGCCCTTTTCTCACATACGTCAACACCTCATACTTTCCGAGCGGAGTCAACGTGAAGCTGCGATTGCCGTAAGCACAGCACACAGTGCAAACACGATCGCCTCGCCCTGGTTAAGCCCTGCGGCACGTCCCCATAACAACGCATCCTTCTACGATGTACGCGATATCGAATTAAGGACTGTGTATGGTACATACAACTAAAGCTGTCGGAGGTCCGATTTGAGCCATTCCCGTGGCCATATCGAAACTAGTCGCCATTTCTAAATGCCATCACGTCCTTGCCCTCGCGACTGTAAAGCTTACAGACGTATTTCATGGTCATGGTTGCGCACCTTGGGACAGGGCTCAAACGAAGGTGTCAGAAAGTTGCAGTATACGAATTCAAGTTATTATCTTGAGGCGAATGCCTTTAATGATTCATGAGTCACAAAAAGTGTTCCTCAGCGTCGTCATAAACACTAAACATTCCAAACAGTCACGTCATCGCAGATGACATCATAGATCGCTAAAATAACCAGTATGGCGTCGCGATGATATTACATAACAAGACGTCATGAGGGGACGTCATCAATTGTCCAAAAGTGGGTCGATCCAGCAGTGCAACGCCACATCACTTGCTTCAGCAACTGATGTCACGTTACGTCAGTTGCTGGAACCTGAGAGGGATGAGGGGTATTACATACAATCCACCGAAAAAGAAAAAAAAAAGGTAGCTATCGCATTAGAGTCGTCTACGGCAAAGGCATAAAGGACCACGCAAGTTTTCATAGCCTAATGTCAGCAACTGGAGTCTATTCGTAGCCTTTAGCTGCTGTGCAGCTATAAAAGCTGCATAACGCTAACTGGCCAATAACAGTCGCCAGGCACACGTTACGTCACTTGCTCATGTCCGCACTAACTCGTCACTTTGCTCTATTGGACTGACATTGTTACAGTGGCTTCAGTCTGGTCGAGCAACAGCAGCGACTACAGCAACACACCAGTGAAGAAAAGAACGACGCGCCGTACAAGCAAACCCTTGCCGTCCATTCCCTGCAAATGAACCTCTATAGCCCTCGTTTACACGTCCTGTAAACATATAGTCACCGCATGATGATGCTTAAGTGTAGCTTGAAGAAACTCGTCCTTTCTCGCATTAATTATACTCTTATGTTCTCTAATGAATGCCAAGCTTCTCGAAAAACTCATGCCGTTAGATGATCATTTGTATAGCTCAATTAGCTCGTTTTATATATGTTCTAACAACGAAGCTGTTAAAGCTCACAAAAAACATGCATGCTCCGAGAAAACTATCATCATCATGACTGTGTATGTGCCGCAGAAATTGGGTGACTTCCACTGCTCACCACTCCGGCATGGCCTCTAAAACGCTAATGGGTGACACAACGAGTACAGTTAGACAAAGAAAGAGAATAAGAAAAGCCTGCGCAGAGGTAAATAAAAAAATATATGGAGAGGAATGAAGAAATCTCTGCCGAAAAATTATCACAGGGCGAGATTCGAAACCAAATAACCTCACTCCCCAGACAAGCGTCCTAACCTCCCGGCTGTCCACGCACGCTAGCAGAGCATATCATAGACTTGTACAGTATGGTATACCAAGGGCCTGGGAAAGAGAAGTGAGCACAAAGACATATGTGAAGGTGAGGGGAAAGAAGGAGGAGGGAGAGCGCAAAGCATAGCACAAAAAGGTTGAGCTCGAGACTAGCCCACACAAAGAAATGAAGAAATATACATTATCAAGGAGAGAGATAAAAAAAATAGAGGGAGCGAGAATGAGATGGAGAGAGGCAACAAGCATCGCGCCATCTAGCAACCAGATACCGCACGCACCACCTGGCCAATTCACGCATGCGCCGTAGCTAAGCCATGCACACCCACTGCCGAAGACATCACGCACAGCCTCCATTCTGCAGTGCATATAGCCTGAATGCGTCAGATGGTGCCTAGACAGCTATGGGGCGTCCTAAGAAAGTGTGTACTTCCAGTATTGATTGATTGATATGTGGGGTGTAACGTCCCAAAAACCACCATATGATTATGAGAGACTCCGTAGTGGAGGGCTCAAGAAATTTCGACCACCTGGGGTTCTTTACCGCTCACACAAATCTGAGCACACGGGCCTACAACATTTCCGCCTCAATCGGAAATGCAGCCGCCGCAGCCGGGATTCGATCCCGCGACCTGCGGGCCAGTAGCCCAGTATCTTAGTCACAAGACCACTGCGGCGGGGCGTGCACTTCCAGGAGGAACACCAATAAGACAATAAATTAAGCAGTAAGCCGCGCATTCTCGTTTTCTTTTCACTGGATGGCATCGTCCCCACCCTCCTTCATCCGGATGCATCGTGTACCTAACGTTGCGCTCTAATTCCTCTAGAATCAGCCCACACTCAGTGTAACATGTCGGCATCGTTGCATCACAAATTAATAGGATTAGTGAATTAGGATGATGACACTGAACGTCATCGACGACGTAATATTGTGGTAATGCGACTTATGGTACATTGACAGTACACACACATCTTTAGTTGTGAAGTATCTTATGGTCGAGCTATAGTGAACTAGAACCACCAAGCTAGTGGATCGAACGGAAGAGTTTCGCAATGCAGCGGCTAAGGCAAAATGCGTTTCCCCGCCGCAAGGATCGCGGCTGCGCCTTTCCCTAGCACTGCGCTTTTTTTCCCTTGTTTTCTTTCTTTTAAAGGAAAGGGGGGGGGGGGCTGTGTTCAGTCGTTGTCTTCTTCGGTGAATGGGTGTCTCCACCGCGTCCAAAAATACGACAACCAAGCCCTAGTAGACACCGGTACGCTGAACTGAAAAAAAAAAAGCGTAATAAAAAAATCAGCAGATCCCGCGTACCTAGGAATCGACGTTATGCGGAGCAGGCGAAGGGAAGGTGACTGTGTTGCAATATTTTTATTGAGCGACACAACATGAAATGACGCTCAATATATGTAACTAATGCTGCACACACAGGCATATGTTGAAGAATTGCAGATGTTTATAGAACCAGTTGTTTGCACTTGCGCAACCATGCGAACGGGAACATGCGTATTAGCAATAGCAGAAGCTGATATGAAGCGCTGATGCTCACGAGGATGCTGGCCCTGGACACTGCTACATAAATCAACTTCAGTGCATGGCAACTAACCACAATTGACCTTAACATGACTTGACGGCTGTATCAAAGGAGTGCATATGTAATGTTTATAAAACTGGGTAGGCAGCACTGCAACCACTATAGAGGAGACCCACGCCGAGGGAGGCGCTGCGGAGCGTGGCGCTGTCAGTCAATGTGGTGAGAAAAGTGGTTACTCGAGTGTTGGCCCCTCCGCTGTCCCATTCAATCTGCTTGAGAACGCGTTGCTTTGCTCGCACGCTGCACGCGTTCTGCACGTGTTTTTGAGAGTCTCGCGTCGCGCGGTCAAACTTGAGCGGGTCTCCCCTATACGCTCTTTCCGCATTTAATAGGATGCCGCGATTGAGGATTTTTTTTTTCGTGGCAGCAATTTGGTAAAAGGGCAGCGAAGCAAGTTGTAGCAGACGACGCCGTCCTCGTCAGAGCGAAGTGCGTTTCGCAAGTGAAAGACAATGCTGTTTACGACGTTAGCGGTGAATAAATCTTTCTGTACGCTCATAAATATATACCTGTTTTATTTGGTTTACTGTGTGTACTATGCACTATGTTTGTTACAGGATGCATGGGTAAGGCCGTTTCTCGTGCCTTAGGTTAAGCGGTTCTTGCGCTGTGACTGCTATTAGTTGGGATACCTTAATTTACTAGAACCCACCCAAGTTATCGTGCGGTATATACACAGCACTTCAAAAATAAATGGTCTATTTGGGGCTTCTTTCTGACCCACAACGAAAATTGACATCTATCTCGCGTGTCTTTCCTTGCATAATCACCGTTCTCATCGCGGGTACTTTGAGTTCACGAACAGCGTGCGTACAATCATGATGAGCGCCCAGCTTTCAGAGAAAGTTTTTTGTGTGTGTCTAATCTGCAGGGGAAGAGCGCATTGCTGTAAAGGCATTTTATCTTGGTCACGTATCAAAAATGCACCGTGTTGTTCAGGCTGCCCCTGCATACTCAGTAACAACTAGTTCACTGTATCTGCCAACGGACGTGCAACAACGGCTAGTGCATTTTTTTCTTTTTTTCATAGTTGTCGTGGTTGTGTCCACTCAAGCGGGAGCGTCGCATCTCCAGCGGCAAATGTAATTGCATCGCTGGCGTCTCTAGCGATTCTAAATCGCATGAAAGCGAGTCATAGACAACGAGGAAAACAGAGTTCTCTTTATCTTGCATTGCTTGGTCGTTTTGAGCAATACTTTGTGGCACAGCCTGCTCCACAGAATTTTGTGCTGATCCGGCTGCCCTCACAGAATGACGCTTCCACCTAAGCAAAATAAAGTTGTGGCAGAGATTAGATCGTGCCGTTCACAACAACGTTCATACGTTGGAGTTTTTATTTATGCAGCTTTTGTACGGTGATCATCATTGAACACATCTGTAGTGCGGCAGATAATAATAGTTTTTTTTATCATCTTCAAGTATAAAATGTACAAGAAGTCTGAAAATGAGTAGACGCGGTTTCCGTGATCCTGTTAGTAACGCTTTACATTCACAAAATAAAACGAGTACTGCGTACGAAATCAAATTCTATAGAAACATGTACGATGGCAAAACGCCCCATTAAAAAAGCTACAATTGTGTCGATCTGTGTGGGCAGAAACACTTCATACAAGAACTTCACGGAGATAGCTGCGTATGAAAATTGATTGATTAAACATTTTGCATTGTCTGTTGCTTGAATCATTTTTACTTTGTACTAAAACTATCAAAAAAGTAATGTGCTTGTTACTAACCGCGTTTCAATCTTACCCTTAAAGTGTAACGGTGCTAAAGTGCCATGTTTGATCGAAACCCTTCTATTTTCGCTTGACTTGACAATTGCGCATACGCGGAACGAATCCTCGCTGAGCTTGAAACGAAGAATCAAGAGTCCTCAGAAAATGCTTTAAATTGAATAGATAGTCATGCGCTTCACTGCCTATCATACCTCTGCGGCGTTTCCGCGTGAGGTGCTCGTTTCTTGTAAGCCGCTGGAAACACTGTCGGCACATAAGACGGGTGCAGACTTGAGTCATTTTTGCAGTTTCTCACAAAATGTCTGCTACAAATCATTGTCCAAGCTTTTGGCAACCACACATTTCCGCCGGCGCTGCGTAGATATAAAAATGTATAACAACACATCACCAATACCACATGTGTACACAGCTTCAACTACTACGTCCCCAACAATATCGAATAATAGTAGCAGCATAAAATATTTCTTCGCTATTTTTAACAGTGCTCTAAAGGCGGACGTTGAAAATTTATACTTTTAAGATGAGGACGTGTATTTCCCTGTAACTCGATATATTAGAAGAACGGTGACGCAGAAATTAACACATGTTATTTTTAATGCATTGTACGCCTGCTAATTTTTATGAAAAACTTTGTACTTACTTTTTTCGGCGCACTGCTTTAATCCATTCCTGTCGTCTGCTTGTTTTGTACCATCGGTTTGGGAATTGAGTGAGTGAGTGAAACAACTTTATTCGGTCCACAATAGACGCGAGTAAACTCAGCGTCACCTGGCTAGGCCCACTCGGGGACCATCAGGTTAAACCTGACGGTTTGGGAATTGGTAGAATTTCACTGGTGGGTGGAGTCGACCCCTTCGTGTTTGCATGGTTATTATGACAGTGGACGACGCCGCAATAGTTTCCCCTTTTCTGTTGGAGTGACATCGCGGAACGAGGGACGTTTCACGTGCAGCGCGTGCTTCGCAAATGCGTGGAAGCCAAAGGGAGTGGAAGGGTCGGAAGACGCTACTGTTGTGCGCTTTTTCTGGTAGGGGAAAGGCAAGCGCTGGCGTCGCCGGGCAAACTTGAGCGGGTCTCCCCTATTGACGTTTCACGAAGATCAGCGCCTATTTGAAAAGTAGTTCCGAGACCTTGCTTAGCTCTGTGGTTAAATGCTTCATCGCCACCCATAATTGTTGGGTTCGATTCCAGCTGGGACCCTGACATTTTAGATGCGGAGCATCTTATACTCGCGCCTTGTAGTGCGCCGTCCGCGTCGTCCGCGCCGTCCACACCGCTTCTCGAACATTCGACAGCTGACGCGCGCGCATGCGCCGTCGCGCCGTCGCCCACTCTTCCACCATCTGTGCATCCCTTCCTCCTCTACACACCGCGCGCGCTTCACTCCTCCACCATCTGTGCACCCTTCCTCCTCTACACACCGCGTTCGACATCTACAATTCTCCTGATTCTCCAGTGGACGCGCATGTGGCGTCGCGCTTCGAGAACATTCAACAGCTGACAGTGCATGCGCCGTCGAGCTGTATATATACTCAAGGTCGGCGCTCGCTCGCTCAGTTGCCGCTCGTCGGTTGGTTTGTACGGCGCGTCGACGTCCAAGGTCGCGGTGAAATGAATTCCAACGAATCCACAAACACAATGATCGACGTCCCTTCGACCAGCGCCGCCATTTCGCATACGTGTGTACGTGTTCACTCATTTAACACCCCCTCCTACAACCACGTTAACCAATTTAGCCATCGACCCAAGTAAGTCGCAATTTAACACCCCATTTCACAACCACGTTAACCAATTCAGCCATCGACCCAAGTAAGTCGCACTTTATTACCCCGTTAACCAATTATATGGTCCGCATCCTCCTCAGTGTTCCCCCGAGGGAAGCTGCGGGCAATTTTTTTTCTTTGAAATCATCGGGTCGACGCTACCGATGTCAAGTATTTCTCAACACTAACACGTTAAAAAAGCCCAAGTGTGTTCTCATCGTTTCTGGGCATATGCTAAGTGTCCATTCCCTGTCGCACATACCCGCATACCAGCGGCACGTACCTGCCCGTGAGTATGTGCCACAGTCTAGCGTGAAGTGTTTGACGACGTACGCCGTATTTATGACGTACTTATGTCTTGACCAGCGCGTCATATTCGTCAAGCTATCTTACCATCCCATGCTACTTTTGGTTCACGCCAAGTTAAGGGTGTGACCACGAGAGCATCCAAAATCTTTGTGCTCTCCACCAAGCCGGCAAGGCGGCTGAGGAGCTCGGCATCTCAGTCCCCACGTGGGAGCTGCCCGCAACACAGTGATCTGTGTTTTGGAGGACCAAATAGAAGTTTATCCAATCCAATCCAAACGTAAGAGGCTAGATAGATAGATAGATAGATAGATAGATAGATAGATAGATAGATAGATAGATAGATAGATAGATAGATAGATAGATAGATAGATAGATAGATAGATA
This sequence comes from Rhipicephalus microplus, assembly GCF_043290135.1. Classification (NCBI taxonomy): domain Eukaryota; kingdom Metazoa; phylum Arthropoda; class Arachnida; order Ixodida; family Ixodidae; genus Rhipicephalus; species Rhipicephalus microplus. The sequence continues at coordinate 156,959,658 of NC_134701.1, forward strand.
GATAGATAGATAGATAGATAGATAGATAGATAGATAGATAGATAGATAGATAGATAGATAGATAGATAGATAGATAGATAGATAGATAGATAGATAGATAGATAGATAGATAGATATTCCAGACCCTGAGAAAACTGCTGTGGTGCTTTGCTTCCCTCGCCCTGACAAGCCGAAAGATTTGCGAAGTTTCCTTGGTCTCGCCTCTTACTTTCGGCGATTCATACAAAACTTTGCCTCCATAGCCGCACCACTCCATAAGCTACTTGCTTCTGGTACGCCCTTTCAGTGGTCTCAGGAATGTGAATCAGCTTTCGACAGGTTGAAGAGTGCCCTCACGACCGATCTTGTACTTCCTCATTTTCACGATGGTGCACCGACCTTCCTCCATACAGACGCTAGCGGCCACGGTTCGCGGGAGCGAGTCGTTGCGTACGCCAGCCGCGTCCTCTCCGCAGCCGAGAGGAACTACACGATCACCGAGAAGGAGTGCCTCACCATCGTTTGGTCAGTGCCGAAATTTCGTCCCTATCTTCACGGCCGCCATTTCACCATTGTTACCGACCATCATGCTTTATGTCGGCTTTCGACACTCAAGAACTTGTCGGGACGCCTCGGCCGCTGGATTTTACGCCTACGAGAGTATGATTTTGACATCGTATACAAGTGTGGCAGAAAGCATAGCGACGCCGATGCTCTCTCTTGCTGCCCACTACCAGCGGCTCCCCTCAGCGTTTCCGCAATCACTTTGCACAACACACCCTCGGAGTCCACGTCTACGGCGGTTTCCTCTCTCGCCTCTATGGACCAGCTAGCTGCCTTCGGACGACCCGCACGATTTTTCTTCTCGACAGCTGGCTGACCCATACTGTCGACGTATTATAGGCTACCTCACTGGCAGTTCCCGTCCACCTAATGCGAGGCTCCGTCGCCAACTCTCGCAGTTTAAGCTGGACAACTCGGTGCTGTACCGCAAAATTTACCATCCTGACGGTCAGCGCTGGGTTCCCGTTCTACCCCGATCACTTCGGTCCGAAGTCCTCAGAGCACTTCATGACCATCCGACGGCTGGTCACCTTGGTTACCACAAAACCTACGATCGCCTTCGAAGTCGGTTTTATTGGCCAGGTATTACCACTAGTGTAGCTCGGTACGTTGGGTCCTGCACTACCTGCCAATGTAAAAAACTACCCACATCTGCTCCAGCCGGTACACTACAGCCTCTTCCGTGCCCAGCAACACCATTCGAAGTTGTAGGCATCGATCTTTATGGCCCCCTTCCAGTCAGTGCTGCTGGAAACCGATGGATAGTAACAGCCGTTGACCATTTGACGCGCTACGCCGAAACGGCATCCGTCACTACCGGTTCAGCTTCTGAAATTGCCGATTTCATCCTCCGAGCCATTATACTGCGTCATGGTGCTCCACGTGTATTGCTCAGGGACCGGGGAAGGGCCTTCCTTTCACAACTAGTGAACGAACTTCTTCGCGCCTCTGGCACAACTCACAAGACTGCCTCTAGTTATCATCCCCAAACTAACGGCCTCACTGAGCGATTCCACCGCACTCTTGCTGACATGATCGCCGCCTACATTCAACCAGACCACAAGAACTGGGATGTAGTCCTACCATTCGTCACTTTCGCCTACAATACGGCTATTCAGCGGACAACCGGCTACTCACCAATTTACCTAGTTTATGGACGCTCCCCTCCTTTTCTCCTGGACGTCTCTTTCTTTACCTGCCATGTGGATTCATCTCCATCCTCTTCAGAGGAATACGTTTTACGGCTCGCACAGAGCCGCCAACGTGCTCGTATAAACACTGAAGCCCGACAGCAAGACAGAAAGCTGGTTTATGATGAATCGCATCGTGCTGTATCCTTCCAACCTGGAGACGAAGTGCTCCTTTTGACGCCTATTCGCACACCTGGTTTGTGCGACAAATTCCAGCCACGGTTTATCGGGCCGTACACAGTTCTTGAAGAAACTTCACCAGTGAATTATCGCGTGATGCCACTTGTAGATAGATAGATAGATAGATAGATAGATAGATAGATAGATAGATAGATAGATAGATAGATAGATAGATAGATAGATAGATAGATAGATAGATAGATAGATAGATAGATAGATAGATAGATAGATAGATAGATAGATAGATAGATAGATAGATAGATAGATAGATAGATAGATAGATCCGCCCAAAGTCACCGAAGTTCGCTAAGAAATGCTTCGCATTTAAAAAAGCGCGTCCACCCACTTTAAGTTAGCAGTGTCCGTTCCCGTGACATAGTCGGAAGGGCTCTTCGGCATACCAACCCGCGTATTTTTGCATGGTTCTCCAAAAATTCGTGTTGGCCATCTGCAGCAACTCTGAGTAGGTAGCCTACAAACCATCCTAATGGCAGGCTGCGTGCGCACAGCTGTAGCGGACGCTCAACTAAAACTACTAAAACTAAAACACTAAACTACTAAACTAAAACTAGTAAAACTAAATCTACTGACGCGATGAAACGCCTACAAGTGCATGCCGCAAAAACGATACCATAACAGTGATCGGAGCGCCGGTGCCACTAGTACTTCTAGTACACTCTACCACTAGGGAAGGATGCAGTGTCGCCACCTGGATTTTTCTGTGCCAAACGGCACGCCCGAGCCATGGCCTTGGAGATGGCGGGCGCACGGCGTGCTTCTGTCCGGCCGTCCCCATTGCCGCGCTCTCCAGCAATATCATGGGCTTTGCTTCGCCCAGCCTATGACCATATGTCATAGCCATTGTATTAGTCAGACGATGGTGTCACGATCAAATGAACTAAATTAGCCCATTCATGTCTAGTAAGCACGTGCGTGGTTTACGTGTCATATCTCGTATATTTGGGCAGGGTATCAAACCGAATGTGCATCTGGTTAACCTCCCTGCCTTTCCTTGCATCTTTATCTCTCTCTCTCGTATATTTGTTGTTTTCAATGAAATCTTTCCCCTAATTGTTTAGATCAGCGCTCGCACCATATTGCGTAAGGTTATTTCCTCTTTCTTTCTTCTCATTTTCAATTAGTCTATCAGTCCCCCTTCTCAAAAGAGTATTGGCAGATGTTGTTTCTATAGAAAACCCGCCAGGGTGGCCTAGCGGCTAGGCATTCGGCTGGTCACCCGCAGGTCGCGGAATCGAACCACAGTCACGGCGGCCGTATTTTCGAAGGAGGCGAAAATGCTTGAGGCGCGTCTGCTTAGATTGAAGTGCGCTTTAAAGAACCCCCTGCAGTGGTCGGAATTTCCGGAGCCCTTCACGGCGGCGTCTCTCATAATCATATGGTGGTATTGAGACGTCCAACCCCAACAATCATTATTATTATGTCTCTCTCGATGACAGCTCTCATCCCACACAGAGTTATTTGCCGGGTCTGACTGCCTGGGAACGCTCATAGTGATATCGGAAAGGGCTAACGGCAATCAATAACGAAAAAAACTGCCATACAGGCCCGAAGGCTGGCATTCAACTAGATGTCTATATTAAATTTTTGAAGCGCATGTGCAACAATTCCCGTTTCTCAGTGCAGGTTCCACGTTGTGGACGTGTCCGCCGACTGGTAATAATGTGTTAGCAAATTTGTTTGCGTGCATTGGTGAAGCATGAGAGGCCTTATTGTGTATGAAGGAATAGACTTTATTTGTAGTCTGGCTGTTTCTTCCAGGCGAGGGAGATTAACCCTTGATTGATTGATTGATTGATTGATTGATTGATTGGTATGGGGGTTTAACATCCCGAAACCACCACATGATTATGAGAGACGCTGTAGGGGAGGGCTTTGAAAATTTTGACCACCTGGGGTTCATTAACCTGCACCGGAATATGGGCACACGGGCCTACCACATTTCCGCCTCCATTGGAAATGCAACCACCGCAGCTGGGATTTGATCCCGCGACCTGCGGGTAAGCAGCCGAGTTTCCTTAGCCACTCTATAGACCACCGTGGCGGGGCGGAGTTTAACTCTTGTCCCTTCCCACCCTCCACCGATTATGACGATTGACGACGGTACCTCTGGCGAGTGCGATCTTTACCTAACGTGTATGAGAGAAACTTAGGCATTTGCCCCATGTATGCTTGAGATGTTGTCGATTCCGTTGTGACTTGCAGTGCCTGTGTTGTAGCAATATATAGCTCGAGAGCCGCATGCTGGCAGCCCCTCCCCCCCCCCCCACCTTTTTTTTTTCTTTTTCCTTCATGTTTACTTTAGCAGTCCGACTCGGTGGAACAGTGGTGGCGATGCTCGGTTGCTGACCCAAAGATCACGGGATTAGATCCTGGCCACGGCGGCCGCATTTCGATAGAGTCGAAATGGTTGAGGCCTATGCACGGTGTGATGTAAGTGCACGTTAAATAACACCAAGTGGTCAAAATTTTTGGAGTCCTCCTCCATGGCGTCTCTCATTATCATATCGTAGTTTTGGGACCTAAAAACTTGCGTATTATTTTTATTACTATCTATACATTGGCGTATAGGTTGACCATCTAAAAGGGTAAAAAAGTGGGCATGTTGGAATGGATTCATCGTTAGAAAAAAACAACAAAAAAAGCTGTGTGGGTATAGGAGAGAAGAAAGCGCTCTGTCCTGTCACCTTTCTTCTCTCGTATACCCGCGCTGTTTTCTTGTATACGATCACCCCTCCTCTTCGGCTTCAATAAATGTACAAACATTGGAAAGTGCTTAAAAAAAAAAGCACTTTCTCGAGTATACGTGAATTCTTCAAACGGCTCTCTCTCTCTTTCTCTATCTCTTTCTGCGGAATACTGAGCCAGCGTTTAACGGTGCCGCGTTCCTGGGAGCTCGGCATTACGTGACGCGCTTCTCGTGCTGTCTTTATGATCGCTCCCGCCACGCGCATTTGCGTGCTTACGCATTGCGCGCGTAAACAAACGGTTTCAACTGCGTTACGCACGCTCGCAGCTTCCACACACGTGACACAATGCCGAGTCGCAAATGGCATTCCTGGGCATCTACCACGCAACAGCGGCCACGCAAAGCTTTGTGCCGTGCAGAAATGTGCGTGCATACGTAAAAAGGCGTGTTTCACGCCCATAGCATTGCGAGTTTCCTTCCGTATGGCAATGCGTCAAGGCGGCGATAACCTTGTGTTTTCTCGCTCAACGCACGCTTTCCATTGCTGCTCCATATATTTTTTTTTTCCGCGTACGCTGCATGTATCACATCTGCCTACGCCTAGCGCAGTGAAAAGTTACACCGCATTCGCAAAGGAATGCCGAATGATGTGTTGCTCCCAGTCGCGCCTATATATGCAGCCTATGCGCACCGTCGTCAGGACGCCGGATACGTTGTCGCTTTCGGAGTGGCCTAGTAAGATAAGACATGAGATACTGGGAACATAAAGTGAAAGAAATGCATGACAGGACGGGAATAATTAAGTAAAGGCTGAAGAATGTTTAGCTCATGGCCGCACGAAAAGGTAAAAGAGTGACCTCATGCGCAGGCAGTAAGTCAGCGGCTGATTCAAGCTGTCGACAAATGCCGTTGGTATCACTGGCAAAGCTGTCTTTCAAGGGCTGGAATCTTGTAGCTCATGGTTTCAACAACCTTGACTCGAAAGACGTGGATAAGCTGGTTGGAAAACGGCAACCCGAATGCACACTAGCGTTTTATCGGAGCCTGTATGAGTCATTTATTTGTTTTTCGTTTGTATTTTATTTTGACAAACGTTAGGCGGAAATGCTGTAGGCCCGTGTGCTCAGGTTTGGGTGCACGTTAAAGAACCCCAGGTGGTCGAAATTTCCGGAGCCCTCCACTACGGCGTCTCTCATAATCATATGGTGGTTTTGGGACGTTAAACCCCACAAATCAATCATTTGACAAACGTTGAAAGCCCCACACCTGGCGTTGGAAGTACCGAAAAGAGCTGGTGTCGAGGGTGTGCAAAAATATTTGAGTAAACAATTTCCAAAGTATCACGCGAAAGACAAAAAAAAATGTTTCTTCTCAAGCTGCGATGACAACACAGGATCTTTCTCATTACCAAACAGCTTGGCATTGTTGATAAAATTAAACGCTGGGTGCGCGTTCCATGAAGATATCAAAAATTTCACGACCATCTTCAAGCGGTACCGACGTGTATCAGCGTAAACTGTTTACAAGATTAATAGAACAGATGTAAAATATTTCTAAACAATATTGAACGTCGCATCGTAGAACGTCTGTGTCCGTACGTAATTCCCAGCAAGCATCTGTCGGATGTTTTCTTTTTTTTTTTTGTAATCACGCTTGGCGTTGCTTATTCTTTTGCTCGTTTGTCATCCGTCCCTTAGCAATCCTTATACCATCGTTGTAAAGCTCAATATTTTGCTACATACACTTTGAACGTGGTTTCAAAATTAACGGTATAGTGCATTGGACTGGACTCATTGGGTTGTATGAAACAAATCAACACCTTAAAGGTGCCCTGAAACACTTTTTTGAGTAATCATGGAACTAATTCCCTGAAAAGCGTATTACCTCAGAAATTGAACGCCGCAAAAGTTTTAAGAATCTGTCCAGTATGGGCGAAGTTGCAAAGATTTGCCACAAGCTGCAATCACATTCTCTCTTTTCTCGTCCAGGCAAAAGCGTCGTATGCTAAAAAGGGAGGGATGGGAGGGGCAAACAAAGAACGTCACTCACGCCTAATGAACTTGAGCATTTTTTTTGTCTTCTCTTTTCTTCGAATACGCAGTTTTTTTTTTCAGTCCTATTGCACGCGCACGCGTGAACAATTGATAGACTCTCACGGCGACCTCTGTAACAACCGAGCGCGCCATGTTCAGCCAAAGGCTGATGGGTGGGCTTACTGGGCTTAATTCCGGCATTTGTCGAGAGAAGAGAAAGCTATTTTCAGCCAACTAATAATTTATTGTGAACTCCAGACTGCGTGCTGCGCTATATTATTTGACTCGCGTGTTGTCCGAAGCCTCTTCTACCGATCAGCAGCGTTTTCTGACCATGCTCAAAAAGTGTTGCAGGGCCCCTTTAAGTGTGACTCTATCGGGACAGCTGCCCCGCCACGGTGGTCTAGTGACTAAGGTACTCGGCTCCTAAACCGCAGTTCGCGGGATCAAATCCCGGCTGCAGTCGGCTGCATTTATGATGGAGGCGGGAATGTTGTAGGTCCGTGTACTCAAATTTGGGTGCACGTTAAAGAACCTTAGATGGTCGAAATTTCCGGAGCCCTCCACTACGGCTTCTCTCATAATCATATGGTGGTTTTGGGACGTTCAACCCCACGAATTCATCAATTCATTGGGACAGCTTCAGCTATGCACACCCATCAGAACATGCTCAAATCACACGTTGCGACGCAAGTATCACGTTCTTGATGTCTCAGTTCTTGCTGGAGTCACTGGGTCGAGGTCACGTAACCCTGCGTGTACCCGACGTCATTTTGCTACACTGAATATAATGCCTGAAAATATTATTACCCCTCTCAGATCTTGATGAAAAGCAGTTATTCCTGATTTCGCATGTTTTCTTGAAGTTATGGTTAATGAACGAAATTCATTCATTCAATCAATCAATCAATCAATCAATCATTTTATTTCCTTTAGATGATGTGGAGTACAGGACTAAAAGCTCAAGAGCTTTACGAGGTCCTGACCACGTTCACAAGTTGACAAAGCAGCAGGAATGGCAGTCAATCATGCACAACAAATATGAAATAAACATATAGGTATAACATCACAAAAAAGCAATACAAAAAGTTTATGAAAACAGTGCTAAGATAAAAGGAGAGTAGTTCAAATGTATGGTCATGAAGTGGCATGAACATGAAAAGCAATTATTATTACTAGCACCTAAAACTATTTAGGTTATGCCTGAAATAAACTTTTCATCTCTTTTGTTTCGTAAAATTAACTCTACATGGAGAGCAAGAGTGGTTCAGTTTTTTTTTTATAATTTTTCTCAAGTCATAACTATTAGTAGGCATCACAGGGTTGAATTACGTTCCAGCGTCACAGTATTCAGTGCCCCGCCACGATGGTCTAGTGGCTAAGGCACTCGGCTGCTGACTAGCAGGCCGTGGGATCACGGCTACGGCAGCTGCATTTCCGATGGAGGCAGAAATGCTGTAGGTCCATGCGCTCATATTTGGGTGCACGTTAAAGAATCCGAGGTGGTCAAAATTTCCGGAGCCTTCCGCTATGGAGTCTCTCATAATCATAGGGTGGTTTTGGGGCGTTGAACCCCACATATAAATCTATCGTCATAGCATTCAGGAATAATAGGGTCAAGCTAAAACCTACTTTGAAATCGTTTTAAATAGATACCGGAAGTAAAATGGTTATACGGAGATTTACTGTACAGTAATAGACAGTTATAGTTCAGCGTTAGCGTGATAGCGTAGGTTAAGGGAATGGCGTTACCGTGCAGCAAACGTTCGTTGTGGGCAGCGTCTTATAGTTTAGCGGGATAGCGTTTACGTGGTTTACGTGCCCTAGCTGGGATGGTGGCGCCACCTATTAGATGGTTAATAGGTTAAACAGTGAAAATGAAAAGAAAACGAGAATGTTTGCCTATGCCACCGCGCGAAGCATTGTTAGAAGTTTATTTTAGTGATAATAAAAGTAAATAAATATGAACCACGCACCGAAAGTGATAACATCTACGTTGCCAATTTGTTTACATGGATATTTTAGTTGGGCCTAGGCGCGTTCGAAATGGCAAGCTACCTCAAAAACTACGCCAACTTATCCGTAATACTCAGTCATCGAAGCTAACTGAAGGCAAGCGAAGCCACTTTGAACAGTCGTTTGTGGTGGACAAGGTGAATCTTCCAACAACTACGCCAAAATCACATCGAAGCGGGCGTCCGAAAGCGCCACCATGTTTGCGTACACTACGTACACCTACGCTACCATGGTAACGTGAAATCTGAAAAATACCGCGCGTACGGGAAGCGGTACGGGTGACGTATGTATCTGCGCATGCGCACTTCGATTCCGGTATCACGGTACACCTGGTAACCCGGTAAACCCGGTATACTATAACTCTCTAATAACATCTTGATTCAAAAATTTGAACTTGACATACTCCAAAAGATCAATTGCCAGGAGCCTACCAAATTATCTTTGAAGCACACATAACGTTCAACTAGTCGGCCTATAGCCTGAGAGAATACTTTTCAAAGAAGCGTTGGCTTATGCACGCAATACTGCCACCATAATGATATGAGCAAATGTAACAATGCAGGCTGGTTGGTACTTCATTGCAAGACGTAGGTGTAGCGCCAAGTACGACAATTTTAAGGAAGAAGATAACAAGGAACAAGCACACTCGCAACTCAACTTTATTTTGCGTTGCGTTGATTGCAAGTATAAAGCCATGACAACACCACGTGTCACCGACGACACTGCCACATAGCAAAAGCCAGATAACATGTCACCTACCACATTATTCATCGAGATACTCTATCTCACATGAGAATAGGTTAAAAGACGGCTTGCTGATGCACCTGTTCCCAACTTGATGACATAAGCTTCAAATAACTCTCGGTTTAGTTTTTTTTTTTTCTTATCTTCTTAGCACTCGCGTTTTCTCCAACTCTAGAGAGTGCAGTAGGCGGTATATTTACTGGTCTTCGCTATGTTACAGGGTTATCGGATACACGTGGCGTTTTCGTGTCTTCATATTTGCGATCGACGCAAAATATTGTTTAGTTGCGAATGCACCTGCTCACTGTCATCTTCTCGACAATTTAGTACTTGACGTTACACCCAGACCCTGGAGTAATATGGGATATTATGGGACAAAACCAGCTGCGATATGACTATGATTGTTATGTGGGGTTTACCGTCCCAAAACCACCACATGATTATGAGAGACTTCGTAGTGGAGGGCTCCGGAAATTTCGACCACCTGGGGTTCTTTAACGTGCACCCAAATCTGAACACACGGGCCTACAACATTTCCGCCTCCATCGGAAATGCAGCCGCCGCAGCCGGGATTCGAATCTGCGACCTGCGGGTCAGCAGCTGAGTACCTTAGCCACTAGACCACCGCGGCGGGGCACGCGATATGACTATAAGGAACGCCGTTGCGGAGGGCACCAGACAACGTCGACCAGCTGAGGATCTTCAACGTGAGCTTGCGTTGAACAGTAGACGGGGCTTTAAAATTTTACCTCCCTCAGAATGTGATCACCACTGCCAGAATCGAACCTATGTTTTTTTTTTTTATTCAGCAGCCGAGTCCCGTTATCACTGGGAACACCTTGGCGTCTAGAGAGCCACGCAGTCAGACTTGTTTGTAAGGCAAACTATACATGCATGAAATTCCGCAGTCCAGCGATTTCGGGAACGAGGCAACAGGTCTCCTGACCTTAGCCTAAATTACAAATTGAGTTCGCAGGACGCGACGCAGCATGTCGAAGGGAAAGCGTGCCACACCGGTCCTTACATCCGAGTCGAAGCAAGGGCAGTTGCACAACGGAGGTCCTTGGAGGCTTAAGACACGCGCTGCGGGTGACATGTCGACGAGGTGCGTACAAATTGCGTCAAAGTTCGCGAGACGTGATGAAAAACTTACGGCGGAGATCAAACAAGGCGTTTCCATTCCGCTGTTCAGTTGGGAGGCGTTGAGCCGTGTGAGGCACTGAGACTAATTAACGGCGCTGCCTACGCAGGGCAGCGGGTCAACGAGCATGCTCTCTACACCTGCTTCTTTGCAGAGGTGCGGTGTCTACAGGCAGCCCGTTTTCAAAGTCGCCAGGTCAATGGCGATGATTCGATTACTTTGGCTTAATGGCCCCTCCCTCACCTAGACTTGTTTTGAACCCCTTTGTGTGTTTCCTTCTATTTTTAAGCCCGACGCTTGGTGCACCTTCTTTGTCCGTTGACTTTCTTTAACTTCCTTTGGCACGTGTAAGCGTGGGTGCGTGCGCCACACTCTGCAATTTACGTACAGTGAGTAATAACTTGATAAGCATAGTGGGTATAACGTTGCGCATGAAGGACAGGTATACAAGAAGAGAAGACGTAACACTCATTTGGCAAGGCAACAGACCCCAAAAGAAACTTTTGTTTATTGGCGCACTCGTACTTCCTAATACCCTATCTATCTATCTATCTATCTATCTATCTATCTATCTATCTATCTATCTATCTATCTATCTATCTATCTATCTATCTATCTATCTATCTATCTATCTATCTATCTATCTATCTATCTATATGTATGTATGTATGTATGTATGTATGTATGTATGTATGTATGTATGTATGTATGTATGTATGTATGTATGTATGTATGTATGTATGTATGTAATGTCTCGTTTTCACATCTAGATGAAGAAAGACAAACCCCTCCCAGCGATATATATCCTTCCCATATCCTCCAAAGGGAGATGACCATGCAAAGTCGTCACAGCCAATTTTTCGCATGCATACAACAGCGCGGTAGCCCAAGTTTTCGCCGTATCTGTACAAAAGTATCTAACATAACCTTTGTACTATGCTTAAGGAGATTATTTGCTGCAGAGATAGTGGATTCATAATGTTTAACTACGGAACGAAAGTTGGGTACGAGAAACAGAAGAGCACACAGAGGACAGGGCGAGTGCTTGCGCGCAACTATACCTTTATCAGCGATTTGACAAATAACTAACGTAACTATTTAGTTGTGAGTTAGGGCTTTTAATGCACTGTGTGCATTCTTACGTGATCCGTTCCCAACTTGAGTTGTGCATACTGAAGCTTTAGCACACACACACGAGGAAAAATACGATAGAGACACAGGGACCAGCACAGTAAAAGCCCTAACTGGTCCCTATGTCTCTATCGTATTTACCCTCGAGTCTGCGCGCTAAAGCTTCGTTCTGCAACACAACCAACTAGCTCGTCTTTCCGTATTACTTGAGCTGTGTAGTTTAGCATGCATTGTGCTCTTACGCAAAGTTTTCTGAAATCATTAGAGCGAATTTTGGCACTGCAGATAAATTCGCGACGATGAAAATTACAGAAAGCATAGTTCTGAATAGTATTTGTGCAAACTAATTCAAACATCTTCCTGTCTTTATTTCACGTGCTTTATCTTTCTAACATCTCAAGAAGTTATTGTTTAACAACTAAAGCAGGAGAGTTATCTTGTCTTCATGCACAATCATTGGTAAGTGAATTGTACATGTAATTCCCTGTTTTCTTCAAAATTATTCATTTAATAAATCTATAAACCGCTTCAAGCACAAAAATTTCCACCCGCATCTTCTCACGGGGAGTAACTCGAGTAAATGCGTCGCAGAGTGTTGCACTTGTCCATTTGCGCTACTCTCTTTTTTCAAAAATCGAAAATGCAGCCAGGTGTTGCGATGATCATGCGAACATTCGTAGATGCGCGTAATGTGATCTTTCAGATTGGTGCCGCCAGTTGTAACTATGACTCTGGCCTTTTGGTGCTTCGATAGCTCGATGCAAATTTGACTGGTTTGGAGCACCAGCTCTCGAATCGGGACAATGGTCATAGCTTGAATGTAGTCCTTTGTGACGTCTATTCATTGGAGCATGGGGATAATGTATGCACCCGTCTTGCCGGTGCTGTTCTTTGCCAGAGTCAGAATGTCGCGCCTCAGCAGCGCTATGGTGATGCTGGCTTGCCGGATGGAAGAGGGCTTCTCCCAACCCTTCTCAAAGATTCCTATCAGAAGCTCTAGCTTTAGACATAAGTCCTTGAATTCATTGCCCTTTGTATCCGTGACATGACATGTTCTCTTCCTTAAATCACGTCGAGGTATGACAAGTTCAGATTTCCAACCACCTTCATCGACATGCATAATGTGGTTGGTGTGGTTCACAGTTTTTTCAGGGGAATGGCTCTCTGAGTTTTCCACGACAATGACCATTCCGGTCGCCTTCGGTGCGCCGCAACTATGGTAGGAGACCGGTATTGAAGTCAATGTACCGTAGACTCAAGTGCGCAGCATTCACCGTCCTCGCAGCAAGCGCACTTCCCTGTACGCAACGATTCAACATAGCACGTAGACTGGCCATTTAAATGGCGAATATTTGGCCTATATAGTGCAAGCACCGCTTGTCCAACCCATGCTGACAGAACCACCGCACATGTATATCCAGTATATACTGGCTCTACACACTAAACGAAAATGACCTAAAATAACCTCAAAAACTGGGTAAACCATTTGTCCTCTAGCGCACTACCTTTCCTGGGTTTTTTTTACCACCTACTACCGAGGTAAAAATTTACTCTCGTGCTAACTGAGTTTTTGAACGTAGGGAGAGTAGTAAATATTTACCCCAGTGAGGTTTTCAGCGAGTATAGAGGGAGTAAATTTTTACTACCTTCACAAGGTTTTTGAGGCTATTACTGGGAGTTATTTCTGGTGGTAAAAAAATTAAAATTGACGGGTGCATTCGCCCAGAGACGACAAATTTATTGAATAGCAGAACTGATTGAATTTATTGAACGGCAGAATTGGTGACACATAGATTCACATACAGACAAACACGCACATACAACAAATGCAGAATAATACACCACTAGAACAGACTGCACGCGTTGCTCAGCTATACTTTGACAGTCCGGTATATATATAGGCACGACTTTTTGACCGGCCCTGTAGGACCAGTAAGAGAGCTCTTTTTCTGCATCGATAAAAAAGAACAGTTGAAGGTGCAAGCGTAAACTTAAGGTGGGCTGCAGGACACTAAATGCCACACCGACCTTTTATTGTAAATCTACCCAATCTCACCTTTTTGAGTATCCAATAATTACTTGGCACACCGGGCTCATGGCCCCACGCGTGTTAGCACTGCTGATGCACAAGTCCATAAAATATACCTAAGTACGCACAAACTATGGTAGCTCAATGATTTTCATTGAGCGACGGTGCACAAACACAGTAGCAGCACGTATTCATCACAACGGGCGTAGAGGAGCGGTGCACGCCTGCACACAAGCTTCTTACCGACGGCGCACTAGGCCTTTTTGAGGAGCACGGCTATCCGATGAAACACAGCTGGCGATCACAGAACACATATCCTGTGCGAATTCCAGACACAAATGAACACGTGGCCACTATCTTACGGGGACGGGGCGGTGTAAATACCACCGTCCGGGTTTTCTTCGTGCTCACCGGCAGCCGTTTGTTGGTCCCGTCTGCCTCGTATAGGCTTTGCGCTACATGTTTGAGAGCAGTTGGTGCATGAGGTGGGCAATTCGGGCAGCACTTTACTCATGCAGACATCGCCTACTGTGGAACAAAACATATGCGATGCTTCTTTCACCTGCCCCGGCGACACACTCCCACTGGTCACTGGCGGCCGCGGCTCGGTGCCGACGACAGAGTGAAGCATTTTGCTTATTGCTTCTCCAGTAGGCAAGCACGGACGATGACACCAGATTGATTTTGTTACCACTGGCAGATATTCGCGATTCGGCTCGGAAGCGAGATATCCGCGACGTGCAGGTTCGGAGGCGTTCGGAAGCGCACGGTCGTTTGACGATGTAGGAAACACGTGAGATCCATCAGCCCAACCAGACACACAGATACCGAGCTTCTTGCACCGTCTGTCTCCAAGGCACCACCGCCGAGCAAAAGCAAACAATTTGCGAAAATATGCAGGACAAGTTTCCTGAGCAGGTTTTCTTTCTTTTTTTTTCTTCTTTTGAGACCCCCCCCCCCCCCGTCTTTTTTTTTTTCTTTTTCGTTCCCAGAATGCTGTTCACGCTTGTTGTGCTTATGCTGCCCCCAGTTCCAGTGAAAGTGCGTTGACTCGATGTCAATCCCGAGGCACGGCGATGCCAAAAAAAAAAAACTGTGGTCCTCGCGTACCTTCAGGAGAGCGTCACAATGGGGCAAAAGCCACCGAAGCAGCTGCACCTTGCAGTCACGTGGTAATAAACTCTGAAACGCAGGTTAAAAATCACGTGACTGAAAACTCCCTAAGTGGTAAAACTGGATTTTGACATCCTTTTACTACTTGCCTGAGAGGTGGTGGTAAAACTATGTCATGTACCATCTTTTACTCCTACACGAGGTAGTAATTTTAAACGCAAGAGAGTTTTCAGAGGTCATGAGCCGCAAAAACCCCAAACTCGGATAGTTTTTGCTTACAGTGTACAGTTCCACGTACAAATTATCGCAGCGATCTCAATGGTTACTTTATTTAGACAGACAGCTCGTTATAAATACCTTGACACTTTAAAAGTGACAGAAAAAGGGGACTGTGCGGTCCTTCTAGACTTTACTATATTATCATTACACTGATACGTGCATATCGAACACCTAGGTCAAACCTGAAGCCCGATTAACTATATCTTTACCTTACAAATCGCGTCTCTATGTTTTCTTTTAAACCTGGATTTCTGAGGCCCAATCAACGGCTAAGTACCCTGTACTCTAAATCATTATCCACTATTTTCTAACCTCCCCCCCCCCAAAAAAAAGTTTTAAAAGAAAGTTCAAGTTCGAGGGTTCATGTCAAATGTGATGCGTTTTCCTGGGCGCACCTTTCTCCTTTCAGGGGCGAAGCTCCTTAGCCGTGATGTGTACATGCTTGTCTCATTTGATACGTGACCGCCTAGTTCTACGACTCACTGAACGGCGCGGACAGACGGATGGGCAGACGAAGAATTCACGGTTTACCGATAAAACCCTCCAAAGCTTCACCGCACTCATCATCATTCACTCCGTGAATGTGCTGTAATTTTTTTTAGTCTGGCTTCTCACCGACCTTACCAGCACGATCAAGCATGACACTGGCGCGCGAGCAAGTTTCCTCGATCGTGCGTTCCGGATTCAGAAGTCACGCCAAGTTCATTTCCTCGTGCTTCCGCGGAAACGGGGGCTCGGCTCCAGCTATGAAAACAACCATAAAGGTAAGCCAGGGAGTGCTCAAGTTCAGCTAGTGCTGGCGTTCTTTGAGCTGTGCCGTGTCCACGGTGATATACTACATAACATAACAGTCCTTTCTTTCTTTCTTTCTTTCTTTCTTTCTTTCTTTCTTTCTTTCTTTCTTTCTTTCTTTCTTTCTTTCTTTCTTTCTTTCTTTCTTTCTTGCTTTCTTTCTTTCTTTCTTTGTTTCTTTCTTTGTTTCTTTCTTTCTTTCTTTCTTTCTTTCTTTCTTTCTTGCTTGCTTGCTTGCTTGCTTTCTTTCTTGCTTCCTTTCTTTCTTTCTTTCTTTCTTTCTTTCTTTCTTTCTTTTTTTCATCCTTCCTTCCTTTCTTTCTTTCTGCGCGAAACTATACTCGCAACCGTATAGAGATATCGGGCAATGGAGCACGAACCGTAAAGGCACTGCTGAGCATAGGAATGTCTGCGCAGGCGTGCGATCTATTGTGCTCACAAGTGCACTTGCTTGCAGGCACTTGTTGCGCAGTAGTAACATGCTGGTTGGAAATACTGTCTTAGTTTACGGATGGTCCTATTGCTCTGGACGGCTGTTCTGCAGTCCGGTCCTCCAGAAAAGTCAGTTCTTCAGCAACGTTTTCTTTTTGAAATAGATGTTGTATAACCAACGAAGACATGTTAGCAGAAAGTGCGTATCTCGTAATGCCAGCGTCTGTGCGTACATGTTTCGTTTCGCTTGGAGCACACGTGCGTGATGAACGAACCTATCAATAGAGATTAAGCGCTTTAAATTTCAACGCGGATTATCTAGAACTTTATCTAGAATCAGCACTCCCCTCACTGACAGTGAGACACCGGCCTGTATACGCTTCGCTAGAGATAATCAATCAAATTTAAGTAGCTTATCAGCAAGCGTGCTTATTTCGCTCTGTGTGTGGTATAGTCATGGGCGTAGCCGGGGGGTTGCACACCAAACCCATGCCTTCCCCCCCCCCCCCCCCGAAACACTTTAGGGCCGGCAATTACCATTTAAGGGCTTACCCTCCACAAAATTATGGAGGAGCCCCCCCCCCCCTCCTCACCCCAAAAACATTTTGGATAAGGCCTTGGTTGTAGTCAAACACTCAGAGCGCTAAATAAATCCTGGCGCACTGGATTAGTTAAAAATTTTATGGATGTCATTTGAAAGGCTGAATCTTAGATGGTAACTGTTCCGGTGTCGTATATTCAAAAAGGTAACAAGGCAAGTTTTGATTGTGGAACGCTGCTTCAAGACAGAGACAATCATAATGCTATAGCAATTTCGTGTAGTTTATTAGCTAAGATATAATCCTTATTTATCCCGTGAAGTAACTGCGGAAAACAATGTAGCCACACACTTGCCGACTCACTGGTTATATTTCCTAAGTTTTGTCGCCACTGTTGGCTTGCGTGCTGAACGTTAACCCCTAATTTTCTGTCACACAATCAATAACGCCTCGAACCTATGGTTGTCGATCTATGTGCCGGTTTGAAGAACGCAACAGACGCCACTGTGGAGCAGGCAGAATTTTCATAAATAAAAAATATCCTCCTAAACTCAAAACGGTGCAGTCGCAGAAAAATGGACACCTTTGATCTTCGATACGGCAGATATTTGCGTCTCTATGCACTTAAGTTTCATTGCAGGAAACAAAAACAAGGGAAACTGAAACGTAGTTCGAACAAGATAGCATAAAGATGCGCGGTAGGAGTCTCTCCTGCTACCCCTGTAGGTCTCACTAGAGTCATACATGACGTCACGCGTTTGTTTGAATACTAGGTATATTCCGTATTCATACATCACGTTCAATGCTGTGGAAGCTAGCGAGACTTTTTGCAATAGATTCGTTCACATCAAGAAATAGTATACAATGACCTGTGATATGAATTTAATATTTTGGTCAAATAATAAATAAAGATGCTTTACGCCTCGGAGACAAACAAGCCCCATTATACGGCTATAAATAAGTTGCTCTGGATCACTTTGCATAAGCTTGCTTCCTTCGTGTAGCTGTTTTATTGGTAGCCTGTCGCAATGCAATGCGCGCTTTCGTGCTCGGCTAGCACGATCGTTTACAGCGATGACAGCCAAGTGCCAGACGTGCGCAGTCGCACATCTTGCTTGTCGAACTTCTTGTACATATCTCCCGCGTTGCACCCGAAGCAGGAAACGGAGTACAGAACTGGTACTGATGCGGGTGACTGGAGGTGAGTACTCGAAAGGTCTCACGCCCAAACGAACAGACGACGATTCTATAGTAATGAAAGCGGCATTAAAAAGGCCTGTCATTACGGTGGCCGCAATCGAGCTAAGCCTCGGGGACATCAGGTTGATTTAGAAGACGAAGTGTCGGTCTGTTTAACGAGTGTATACGTATATCTATAGTCGCGCTCCAGCTCGTCGTGTACGTGTCTTCGCGCATGCGTGCCCGCCACGTTTCCGCGATGAGTGGCGCAGAGGAGAATGTAGGTAAGCGGGACACGGCGCAACGTCGTGCCAAGGCGACACTGACTCTGTGTTCGCCGGCCCATTACAAACACACTTACATAAGGCGATGTACACTCCCATAAGATCCCCCGAACGCTCGTTCCAATTCTCGCCGACCTCTCGCAATGACGGACGATTCAGCATTCGCAAGCACAGGCGAAAACGGATCGGTTCCTCATAGCCACGCACCGGTGGCCGATACATCATACCTCTTAAGTGGACGTTGTTTGGCGTTTAATGCGGTTGTTTATTCGACTGTTGAAGATAATTAGGTCGTCGGCAGATAAATGGCAATGACAAGCAACTCTACGTCACCCAGTGTTCACATAAGTTCAATATGTATGTACCGACGGAGTTAGACAGGATATACGCGATATGTCCAGCGGAAAAGTGGCCACAGAAGAGGGCGTAACAGTCACTGTATTCATAGCTGGTGCTATTTTGTATGGAAGAAACATGCGGCACTTCGCACTGAACGTCTCGATGCGGCAAAAGTGCCAGCGTGCTAGGATGATGCCCATATTACATTAATAGACGGGAAAGTGTACATAAAAAGAGTGGAAGAATGATAAATTCGTCAGCTTACCTTCAGTACTGCATACAATACTTATGAAGGTGTTTTCAAACAAGTTAAGAGATACGCTTGACATTAACCAACCTTGGGAGCTAGCCAATTTCAGCTAGGGGTACACAGTATACACTGTATTACAGTAGTGTGGTCAAACTGGTAATTCAGAAATCTGTTGAGTATAGCAAACCCCTTTATATTGCCACGCGATTTTACCACTCTATTTTGACGTATTCGAGTTTCACCAACGAATGCTGTTATCAACGCTCCGAGCCGACCACGCTGCAATGTTGAGACGATCTGCGATTGTTTGCCAAGATTACAGGCAAGATGCGACAGTCGATACTTGCAAGTCAGGGTTACTGGAGGACTTATACGTGAGCAGCAGTGATAACGTGGGAAATTTCGATGCTTTTTAAAGGATTAGTTCCCCCAATGCTGGGGCGTTGGCATATTTTTTTTTTCGGTGAGGGCACCTCCTTACGGTAGTCATTTTTGGTGGCACGGGCCCGATGTTCGGCCGCTTGGTTACGCCCTTGCCCCGATGACAGCCTGGGGCAGCATTTTGCAAGCGTTCTGTCACAGCACGGAGAGGGATCGAATGGATGAACGAGAGGGAGAAGCAAACAGTCTATAAGCGAGCTGGAAAAGTTCATAAATGCTTTCAACGCATGAATACCTGAACATCACTTGATATTGGCAGGCATTATTTTTCAAAGCTGGAGATAAAAGAGTGGGATGACTTTAGATATTTATTTGTGTTGTTAATGTACTGAGTGCACACTATACTGACATGGCAATTTGAAATGTTGCTCGTTGGAGATTTTCCCAAACAATCGGCACAGAATTGGACTAAGTAAGACCCAAAACAGGTTAAACGCTTTCGTTTATTTTCTATTTCAATAAAAAAAAAAGGCTAGTTTGATTCTCTGGGCTCAAGCGCTTACGTTTCAGTACAATCTATGGCGTCTGGAGGCCGTTTATTATCTGTTCTATGAACAACACAGGGCCTCCGCCCGCTCTATGCCCGATCTAGGGCTATTCTCACGTCTTTTACCACCAGACTGTATAGCTTCAACTAATTCCGTGTGACTCCCTCTCGCTCTTCCTCTCGGTCCCTCTCCAGTATACTGACAAACCTTTAAGAAAAATTAGCCCCCCTCATCTGATTATTCGACGGCTGACGACGATTGTTCTTGCTGCTATAAGCGCACAGCGTATATCACTCGCGTGTTTTGACTTCTCGTTTCCCGTGCAAGTGTTCGGCCAAATGAAGATTCCCGTGTTTTCTAGTTTTGCCGCCACCCTTTTCGCCGTCACAACAACGTCACAGACAGCGACAACAGAGGCTACAAAGAGCATTCACCTCAGTAGAGTTATCAATAGTGTTGGACGCATTGAGTCATCAGGGAGCACTCGTGACATATGCCTTAGCCCAACATCTACAAAGATTTCATAGCTGTTTGGCTTTCCACAAGAGCAATATCATTTTAATAAAAAAAGAACAAACTTTACAAGGCTGCATGCTTAGAACCGTGCTAACAACTATACGTTGGAAATATTTTATAATAAACAGTAACAGAGATAGCCAACTACGATCAGCAGGTTACATGGCACTTTTGACCAGTGATGGAGACTTATGGTAAGAAAAATATAGGGCCTAATTCGAAGAAGTACTGAAGTTGGCTTCAACGCGATTTAATAAGCCCGGTGAAAGAGAGAGAGTTCATGAGCGGCAAGCAACCTCTAAAGTCTGTGCTGATGGATAATCCTACTGATAACTTGAAAGAAATTTTTGGCGAAACATAGGGTTGGGCTAGCCGGACCGCTTACGGCAGGCATTCCCAAATAATGACTGGCAATTTACCGCTGTCACTAAGGGGGGAACTTGTACAACCATTGTATACCTGCGGTGCCAACCTGAGGGGCGGAAACTGCGTGGATAACACAGATACTCTAGTTAAGAACCACGAAACGCAAGACGGAGCGAAAAATTATAGGCATAATAATGAAGGGATGGTAAGAGGGCGGAGAGGGTTAGAGAGGAAACAAGAGTACCTGACATTCTAGCCGACACTTAAAGGAAGGAAAAATGGACCTGGTCAGATCACGTAAGCCAAAGTACATGCAATGGTTGGTCAGTGAGAGTGATTGAATGGATACCAATGAATTGCAGATGCAACCAAGAACTGCTAAGGGTTAGACGAAGGGACCTAACCAGGAAATTAGGAGGCATAAAATAGAACTGCCTCACACAGAATAGGATAAATTGTAGATCTCAAAGAGCGGCCTTTGTCCTGTAGAAGCCACAAAATAGGTCAAAAATTATGAATGATAGTGATGCACCATCAAGATTAACTTGGAGCAAGGCCATAAAAAGAAACGAATAAAATCTGCTGAGCCGTGATTCCGCAAGCTGTCGTGCATAAAACATCATCAAACTTCATAAAGGCTGTCCAAGTTTCTTTTTCTTCTTATAGTTATAGGTCGATGGTCTCATGAGTCTGCCTTGATCGCCTTCATATATCTAGCTGTACATATAATCTGGCTCCGGCACCCTAGCTGGTGAGCAAACTAGCCCAGAGTGCCATCTGTTAGAAGCTTTAAGAAGTTAAGTTAATTGCCATGATTTATTTCGCTACACTACATAACCACCTTGCTGAATCAACGCTGACACACACGAAACATTCCTGCCTTGAAAAGCTTTCGTGACACAAGATGCCGGCCTATAGCAGTAATCCACGAAGAATGTCCAAGTTTTCTTCCGCTGAATAAGCTAGACCTTCTAGCTCTAATAGCTTGACGCGCTTCACCGTATGACACCGTGATGCACGCAATTAAAGACGTACCGCAGTCTGTTTCACATTTAAGAGGAAATCTCGCAGTACGTGCCCTCACGATGCGGCCAGCGCGGCAATCGCGTGCCGCAAACAGCTCGCGCGTGCGCAGACGCTTGAAGGGCATTGCGTTGAACGCTTGAATGGCGTCGTCGGCTACGGCGCTGGCCGCATTGTCAGGCAGCGTGCGAATTCCATCGTTGCTGCGAGAACTGGGCTTATGTTTCTCATTCTGTCACAGTACGTCTCTCTGCCGCTCAAAATCAGCACCGTCATCGCTGGCGCTGGGGACGTGACGGGTTATCAAGTGAAGTTGGAAGCTTCGCGCATGCACTTCGGCGCCGGAGATGGAGTGCTGCCTTAAGTAATCAAATGCCATCGAGAAGAAG
Source organism: Rhipicephalus microplus (assembly GCF_043290135.1). NCBI lineage: Eukaryota > Metazoa > Arthropoda > Arachnida > Ixodida > Ixodidae > Rhipicephalus > Rhipicephalus microplus. The sequence goes on from NC_134701.1 coordinate 156,981,802, forward strand.
CATGTTCAGATTGTTATCTCAGCCTACAACATTCCTGAAATCGTTTTCGTTTCTTTTATTGTGTTGAACCCGTATAGCTGCACGGCAGTCACGGTGGAGGGTTCATTTTTTTTTTTAGCGTGAAATCTATACCACGCACGGTACGTGCTCATTTTGGTATCCCCCGTTGCAGCGTACTACAGTTCACACACAAAGAAAAAAATATACGTGAACGCACTCAGTACCACAGCGTTTCGAAAGAGCATAGAGCATATCCTGTCAAACTCTGTTTCTGGAACCCCATTATCACCAATGAAGGCTGAGTGTCTGGAATCGCACAACGTTTAGTACAGAATAGCGGTCCAGTTTCCACAGGAACGATGAAATCACCGGGTTACCCGACATTGTGGCCACCGCGCACCGCTGTCGCGGACGACGCGGTTCAAAAGAACGCTCCTCAAGCGTTTGCGCATGCGCGAGAAGCTGCCGGCGCGCCACTGCAGTGCTGGACGCATCGCGATGCCATGTGCTCCGAGATTTCCCGTAAGGTAAGTGTGAAACAGACCGTACAAGGCGCTATTGTTCAGTCCTATCATCAATGTACGTTCCCATTGTGTATACACAGATGCCACTCAGAGTACCGATAATCCAATGTTAGAATGGCAGAATGTGCTTGTTGATTTAGGATACTTCAAGTTTAAGGCGCGAATATGACACTTAAGTAACGCTCCATGTGTATCTATTGTCTCTCTTCGTTCGTGTCGTATTCGAGCCTTAAACTTCAAGGCTGATAACCCTGTACGCAGTTACGTCAGATTCCGCATGAAAGCTTTACCACTCCTAGTGACCTTGCCTCTGTCTTTTTGTGTGTACCGGGATGGCACAGGCTCATGGTGGACCTCTCACGGAGGAAACTTGCAATCATCCGCCGGCTTGTAGTGGCATGCTTAAAGGCAGCGCCCGGGTGAAGCGGCTGCAGGATTGCGCACCACCTATATGGGGTCGGCCACATCCTTCTTCTACGCGCGTCGTGATGGCCCCGGCATGCCGTGGGTAACAATGAGAAGCGCCAATAGGTACGGCACGGCATTGGATCATTGTTGCCCCGCCGTTGCGTGAGAGACCTTGGAACAATGTCATACGCACGAAGCGTCTTTTCGCTTTTGTATGCTTTTGTATATTGAAATCCATGAAGACCATTTTGCGTACGTGCAGGTGGTATGGTCCTACGCCATCGACTGAGGCATAATTTTGTGCGTGAAGCCCTCGTCTGAGAAATGTGTCATTCGAGAGTTCACGACTCAGTCTTTGCAAGCGTGGCGAATGACCTCGAAAGCAGGATGGTCCTGTGAATGTGTGTCAAAGCGAACACATTTTTTTTAAAGGGACACACTAAAGCGAAACAATGAATCGAATTAGATAATTAAACTGCAGTTTGAGTAAGGTAATGCTATTATTACAACTAACATGTGCTTATTAATAGAAGAGAAAATCCCAGTCCAAGTTTCATACTCATAATTAGCGCCGGAATGTCTACGCTTGATGTGGTGGATTTAAATTAGTATTTTCGTATTTCGGCAACAATATTCAATAAAGTTTCATGAAGCTTGATATGTTATGTTCATGGCGCCCTAAGAAAACAATGAATTTCCCTTTTACCAATCACCAAATATATATGAACGTGTAGACGCCATCAAAATTTGTGAAGCCACGACGTGCATTGACGGAATTTGAAGTTGGCGCAACCCCCCAGGTTTTCTTTTCATGCGTCTCCTCGTTCACCAAGCATTCCCTCGTCGTAAGCATGGTGTTTTCAGTATTGTGAATTTTCAATTTACCTACTGATGCTCAAAAATCATTGTTTTTATTTAGTTCCCTTAAAGCAACGGCCGCTAAACGCTCAAAATTGGGTTAGTGATTTCGGTCCAAAAGAGGTTGACCTTATTTTTGGCCTGCTGGTCCTATATATGCCACCAGTTTCTCACGGAGTGGGTTTCTTCCCAAGTGACTAAAACTTCCTTTTGCCGAGCACCAAGCCTGAAGTGCGCTTGTACATATAGTTGACACGCAGGTACCCGGTGACAGCAATTCGCTGCCTCCCACAGCAGCTTTGGCTGCTCAACTATTTCAAAATGCTGTGGTAATTAATGTACGCCTAGGAGTCTGCGCAGAACCATATGAAGAATATATATATATATATATATATATATATATATATATATATATATATATATATATATATATATATATATATATATATATATATATATATATATATATATATATATATATATATATATATATATATATATATATATATATATATATTGCTGAGTAACTCAGGAGACGAAATGCAACTGATGATTACGGAGTTAGAAGTTAGACAAGGAGAACAGAAAGGTGGGTCTTAAAATTAATCTACAGAAAACGAAAGTAATGTACAACAACGTCGGAAAAGTCGGAAAGGAGCAGCGCTTCGAGATAGGTAATAGTGCACTTGAAGTTGTAAAAGACTATGTCTACTTAGGGCAGGTAAAAACTGCAGAGCCTAACCACGAAATTGAAGTAACTAGAAGAATAAGAATGGGGTGGATCACATTCGGCAAGCACTCTCAAATTATGACAGGTAGATTGCCACTATCCCTCAAGAGGAAGGTATATAACAGCTGTATCTTGCCAGTACTTAGCTACGGAGCAGAAACCTGGAGACTTACAAAGAGGGTTCAGCTTAAATTGAGGACGACGCAGCGAACAATGGAAAGAAAAATGGTAGGTGTAACCTTAAGAGACAAGAAGAGAGCAGAGTGGATTAGGGGACAAACGGGGGTTAAGGATATCATAGTTGAAATAAAAAAGAGCAAATGGAGATGGGCCGGGCATGTAGCGCGTAGACAGGATAACCGCTGGTCATTAAGGGTAACTAACTGGATTCCCAGAGAAGGGAAGCGGGTTACGGGGAGACAGAAGGTTAGGTGGGCAGATGAGATTAAGAAGTTTGCGGGTATAAATTGGCAGCAGCAAGCACAGGACCGGGTTAACTGGCGGAACATACATGGGAGAGGCCTTTGTCCTGCAGTGGACGTAGTCAGGCTGATGATGATGATGATATATATATATATATATATATATATATATATATATATATATATATATATATATATATATATATATATATATATATATATATATATATATATATATATATATCTGTATTCTCCAAATAAAAACTACTTAGAAGTCAGCGCTCTCATTGATGTAAGAGAGAAACTATTTTAGTCCGAGGAAGCTGCAGAAAATCCCACCACTTATTCGTGTCTTGCACTGCTCCACTGTACGTCTACAGCTATCACGTGTGGCCCAGGCTAAGTGCTTTGATTATCTCATGTCGGAGAGGAGAATTCGGCGCTCGGGTTAGTCAAAGCCCATGCAAAATGTCATCTCATTAACGCTTATCGCTGCCACGATAGCACAGATTTTGTGGGGCTCGACACTTGCCACGCAAAACGTGGGTGCGATGCCTGCCGTGCCGGTCTCATTTTGATGCATGCGAAATGTCAAAGCTCCGTGTCCTGCACCATTTCAGGGTACGTTAATAAAAACCTGGTGGTCGAAACTATCCGGACACCTCACGAAGTCTCCCAAAAGTCCCTTTGGGATGTTATACCACATTGTTTTTAAATAAAACAGTCTTGTCAGTAGGCCTGTCAAATTTATTGAGACTTGAGCGACAGAGCTTATAAGGCAACGGAAAACCGTATACGGCGTACGTGAGCAGTGAAATAAAGCATGCAAATCATGGCATCTGAAGAGACACGATGCCGCATTACACAAGCAGTGACAACGCATAGTAGAGGGAGGCACACATAATCAACGAATCATTCAGGCAACAGTTCATGAGTATAAGCAAACTATCTAGCGGAAAACTCACACGCTACCCCGTCTCGTTCCGCAAAAGCTAGTGAAGCATTCTGAACTAAGAGCGTAGCTATAACTTTATTCAGGGGAGGGTTGAACCATAATTGATGCATGTTCGTGCGTGCATTTGCATGTTTGCGTGCACATATTAGCAAGCAAAATTTAAAAACAATTCTGGAAAAGTTTGAGATCCCCACTTTCCTCCGGCTACACCCATATCCTTAACAATATTATAAAGGAAGGCCAATATCGTCCTCTCAGCAAGAGGAGCCCGATAGCGCCAAACTCGGACTCTCCACAAGTGCTCGCAGGGTTAACTTTCGAAAGAATTCAGCTTTCGCCCATTGCCACCCGTCCACCCCACCCTCAGTTCGTGCCGCGGCAATCTAGCTACGCGTGCTACCAAAATGAAGCGCCGCTCGAACGTCCAGCATCGATTAGCGCTGCACGCACTGCTTGCATTGCTTTATCGAAGCCGGGATCGTGTGCACTCGTTTTCACGCCTGTATCGCTGCGCCAGAAAGCACGTGGGCTCGTCTGTACACCGAGCACGAGCAGCCCCTGTAATACATGCGAATGAATATCTCAATCTTCTCACCGCTATCGGCGCCACTCCATTACGCTCTGTTCTCTTTCCACCTACTCTCGGTATACCATACAGTGGGGAGCCTACCTACCCCCTCTCTTTTTTTTCCACGTCTTATGCCTTTGATCGATACTACCTGCCGTAACTCGCAACTCGTTCCGGGTGCGCCGCTGCAGTTTTTTCGTATGACCAAAGAGACCCTTACGCCTGACCCTCCCCGCGAAACGCCAATGCAGATCAGCAACGAACAGCGTCCGTCAGCAGCAAGTCTAACCAAAAGCTTCCATGGACTCTGAGCCCTCAAGTTGCGAAACACGACTTTCAATCACAGTACTTTTCATAATCACGCTGTCAATTCTCTTTACAAGGTCTATTTTGCTCGCTTCAATGGCGGCTAGTTGGGCAAAATGGTTGCCTGATCTGCCTGTAGCTGTGTGAGCAACTGTGTGACTTTTTTTTTACAAAATGCTCAACTTCTGCTTTTGTCATGGGACCGGGATTTTCTTCCACATCCCCCCACCCAGGAAATAACTCATCGCGAAACAGGGGACACACGTTCTCGGCTGCTGACCCGCAGGTCGCGGGATCAAATCCCGGCTTCGGCGGCTGCATTTCCGATGGAGGCGGAAATGTTGTAGGCCCGTGTGCTCAGATTTGGGTGCACGTTAATAAAACCCAGGTGGTCGGAATTTCCGGAGCCCTCCACCACGGCGTATCTCATAATCATTTGGTGGTTTTGGCACGTTAAACCCCACATATAAATCAAAGGTGACACACGTCAAAGGCAACGTATACCAACCCGGACCAAATGCCCGCCCCAAAGCAATCCAACCAACACAATGACGAAATAAAAGCTTGTCGATGGGGCACGACACTCTGATAAGTAAGAAGTTATTCGACCGGTAACAGAACAAGTGTTTCAAGTAACCAACGTGGTACATAAAGCGAGGTCAGTACAGGCCACGAAGAGTGTCGTGTTTCAGTTGCGGCAGGCCGGGTGGGCTGCTCTTATAGCCGCGGTAGACTGGAAACGGAATCGTCCCACTATGCTTAGCCATGGTTGAGTCAAAAATCGTCTGTCCGGTATAGGGTGTAGGTCGGCAGCTCTGTTTGTAGGTGAAAGTTCCAGTAAAAAGCACGCACTGGTGAGAGGCTAGCCTAGCAGCACCTGCATGAAATATCAGAAGTGTAACAGTAAATTCAGAGGTTTCATGCGCAGAAAGCGTGGTATGATTATGAATAAAGTCGTAGTGGATGCCACTGGATGAGTCCAGAAGTTGAAATCACCTGATGTTTAATGTGCACCGACATTGCATGGCACGCCAGCTTCTAGCATTTCACCTCCATGGAAGTGCTAATGTCAAGGCCAGGATCGGAATCATGACCTACAGTTCAGCAGACGAGCTTTGTAACCACTATACCACCGCAGTAGACATAACAGACGCATGTGGGCAAGCAGTGGATCAGAGGAGAACCGGCGCATTCAGCATGGTATGGCCGATGGCATGCAGTCAGTGTAATCTTTCCAGTGATGTCCTGCGGCAGCTTCGCAAGTATAGGCCTATTTAGATTTTGTAAGTACGCGAAGAACTGTGCAGTAGAGAGCCACTAAATGCCGCTGGGCATGATGCCATCAGCAATCTTCTACTGCAAATATTACTTCACCGATATTGCAGTGCTTATGTCCTTAGCTCCTTGTACTTCTGTTGTTGGATCATCGTGCTGTTCGTTACGGGGACTCACTCGTGTTCCCTTCCCCTGCTTACACATTACCAAGGGTATCTTTGTAATGCATGGCAGAGCCATTAGAGAAAGAAAACTTCAGGGCTCATTTTTTTTTTGTTAGACACAATATTAATCAGAGCTAACCGACAATGGTGCCAAGCCAGCTATAGCGAATGCTTTAAGTAGTAACTGCAATATAGATAAGAAACTAAAGTGCACGGAAGGACTATTTCCCGCTGGCAGGCACCGAACCCGCAACTTTCTAATGACGCGTCGGATGCTCTGACAATTGAGCTTCGGCCATGGTCCCCCTGTCGTCAACCTTATGGGTTATATCTATCCCAGTCAATCTGAGGGTGTTAACGGCGCTCGTAGCCATAACGGCTGGTGGAACACTCGAGGGCAACCTAACACCGCCATTTGAAAAAAAGCATTTCTCATATCTCATTTATGGATTTTTTAATGAGATTTCGCGTGAAAATTCAAAGGAATCGAGAATAGAAGTCTATCAATAACAATATCTAGAATGACTCAAATCTGGACGTTCATTCCGAAATATATAACAATTTTGTTCAGCGGTTATCTTTCTGAAAACACATAGTGACCGCAAGGGGTTCTTCAACAATGTTTGAGACCAGTCTAGCTCAGTAGTCTATACCCGAACAAAGCGTTAATATTCACAATTTCCGCCTTTAGAGAAGTGAAAAACGTGTTTATTTTTTGGGGACGTTGCGGGCCACACTCAAAACGTCCATGGGCCACACGCGGATCGCGGGCCACGTATTTGAAGCCCCTGTAGTAGCCACGTTCGCAAGACACCTCTATGTTCAAGACTATATTAGTATACGCGGCATTAAGCAGGGCCAGTAAGCATTGCGAGAAGCGAGAATGGCTTCTCTCAGATGGGGCGTGGTCTTTTCGGAGTAAGTAAATACGAGAAATGCAGCTCTCTCCACTTGCGTAGTGCGTAAATAGTGTGTAGCGGGCCATGGTTAAATATATGCAGGGACCGAGGAATGACATCCGTTTAGACTCGCAGAGATAAGAAACGCCGACCCGGGCAGCAATGCGGGACTTCAATCGCAATCCCCTCGTGTGGCACAGTTAAGCCTCGCGACTCTCTACGGCCTCGTACTGCCGGCAGTGCAATCTTAAGTGGTACATAATGAAAACGCATGCCGGTGCTGATAGATGGAGCCTTTGAAAGGCGATCCGACGCGCGTGTGCGCGCTCGCTGACAGCGGAATGCAGATGTAAATCACGAGTCGTGTCTCTAGTTGCCTTGGTTTGCAGGGTTGCGCTCTTTTTTTTTCTTTCGTTATATTTCAGCCCCACCATTTTGTTAATGATGCTATAAGCGCTAGGAACAATGCCACGAAATTCCGCCGTTGTGCTCTTAACCACGCCGTGCCAAGGTATACTATACGCGTTTAGAAGCTGTACAGGCTCGGAGCAGGCGAGCTCGTATTTCGTGCCACTTGTATCACACGGCTGCTTTCGGCGCCGCGTTATCCCACTACGCTAATCGCCGCCGCTAAAGAACCGCTCGCTCGGCAAAGAATTAACGACAGCGCCTCATTTGCGTAACTTCGCGCGAGTTTTGCGCGCATGCTACCGCGGACCTCCCGCGCAGGTACATGCACGGCCGCTTCCGTTTTCAAAAAGCAGCGCCCCTAATTAGCCTTCTTTTTCAGTCACGACCAACCATATCGCTACATCACCAATAAATTTCCGCAACGTGATAGGGCAACGACTCCGGTGATACGCACATGCGGATCGCGAAGGCAAGAGAGAACGCTGTGCGCTTGCGTTTTTGATGGCTTTGCTGGCCCGGCGTTCAACTTTGCGCTGACTGTAACGCCTCCCTCTTCTTCTGCCCATGACTTCCAACTCCCGCCAAAAAATTCATCCAGCGGGCTTTTAGATGCGGAAGCATCTTATACTCGCGCCTTGTAGTGCACCGTCCGCGCCGTCCGCGCCGTCCGCACCGCTTCTCGAACATTCAACAGCTGACGCGAGCGCATGCGCCGTCGCGCCGTCGCCCACTCTTCCACCATCTGTGCATCCCTTCCTCCTCTACACACCGCGCGCGCTTCACTCCTCCACCATCTGTGCACCCTTCCTCCTCTACACACCGCGTTCGACATCTACAATTCTCCTGATTCTCCAGTGGACGCGCATGTGGCGTCGCGCTTCGAGAACATTCAACAGCTGACAGTGCATGCGCCGTCGCGCTGCATATATACTCAAGGTCGGCGCTCGCTCGCTCAGTTGCCGCTCGTCGGTTGGTTTGTACGGCGCGTCGACGTCCAAGGTCGCGGTGAAATGAATTCCAACGAATCCACAAACACAATGATCGACGTCCCTTCGACCAGCGCCGCCCTTTCGCATACGTGTGTACGTGTTCACTCATTTAACACCCCCTCCTACAACCACGTTAACCAATTTAGCCATCGACCCAAGTAAGTCGCAATTTAACACCCCATTTCACAACCACGTTAACCAATTTAGCCATCGACCCAAGTAAGTCGCACTTTAACACCCCGTTAACCAATTATATGCTCCGCATCCTCCTCAGTGTTCCCCCGAGGGAAGCTGCGGGCAATTTTTTTGTGCTAAGTTTCTTTGCGAACGCTCACGCCTCGTAATAAAGAAGGATATGGGAAAGAAAACAGAACCCAAGATAATGAATAATGGTCGTTATAATAGTTAATCCTCTCTATTAACATTTCGATAACATTTATCATACCCGTGCGGAAACTCTAAAAGCCTCGAGCTATTAAAAGTAGGTATGATGATGTAGAGCGGCGTTATTATGCACGATCATAAGCGATATTAGAAGCATAAAAAAACTTTAGGCTCGGCTTGCTGTCATTCGCGACGAATGCACGAGGAATCCGGTGCGCCAAGCACCCGTTGGTCACGACCACATAACACATACATATATACGCATATAGATCATACAAGTGGGCAGCAATTTTCTAATTAATGAGCGAAGTCCCAAGGGATTCGTCTCGTATAGCTCTTAGTGAAATTCTAATTGAGTTGAATGTTACCCAAGGTGACGACATTTCCGTCTAGTAGGAGACGCTCATCAGTAATAAAAACGTTGCTGAAACCAAAACTATGAAGGCAAGTGTGAGAGCCAATGCCGCACGTTGTTTTTCCTCGTGTCGAGTTTTGAGCCGTGGTCATGCGACCAACTGTGGATGTAAGCGTGCTTGGTTATTTTCATTTGATACTCGCACTCACACAAGCAAAATGACAACATGTGGTGAGGATACCTTAGTGATTGATTGATTGATATGAGGGGTTCAACGTCCCAAAACCAACATATGATTATGAGAGACGCCGTAGTAAAGGGCTCCGGAAATTTTGACCACCTGGGGTACTTTACCGTGCACCCAAATCTGAGCACACGGGCCTACAACATTTCCGCCTCCATCGGAAATGCAGCCGCCGCAGCCGGGATTCGAACCTGTGACCTGCGGGTCAGCAGCCGAGTACCTTAGCCACTAGACCACCGCGGCGGGGCGAGGATACTCCAGTGGAACCAGAAATATTGTTGCTTGGGTCATATATATTGTAGTTGTATCAGATTATGTTCACAGAAACGTTAATCTAGGGGTACGCCGCTACGTCAGGCTGGCCCCGATCACTCAAAGCATGATCTAATCGTTTTGGTCGGTAGCTGATTCCCAAACTTCTTCTTGCACATTCAGAAGTAAAGTCGTCCGCGTCATATATACAAACGTACATGTAAACATCTGTGTAAACACAAAGGCTTTGTAATGCACAAAGTATCATGAACCACTGATTGTGGATTCGGACACGCAACTTTTACATGGACAATATGAAATTCCGAGCGGCTGGATCAAGGTGGTTTAGGGGGAGTCACATTCATCCCTGACTACATACGACCTGGGCACTAGTGACTTAGGCTTAAATAAGTGGAAACTCTAAGAAACTTGTTGTAGTCTAACAATTGTGAGTCTAACAGACTCCAACTTAATTTCACAGAAGACTTGCGTCTCCCTATTTCTCAAGAAAATACTTTCCACCCATCCATACAGAAACAAAATGCAGACAGATATGTGAAAATATGATGACATATATAAACATAAAGGGTGTTTCAGTTAAAAAGCACCAAGTAATAAAACTAATCATAAGCTTTACGCGTCTTCAATTAGCGCAGTATTGTTCTGAGCCATATAGAGCACGTCAGAATAGTTTTTTGACCCACCAAGCTTGGCCGTTAACAAAAATTGCTTAATGAACTTTTTAAGTGTGGACTCCCAAGAAAAGCTTCTATATACAGAACTTGTAGCACTTAACTAGAGATAATAAAATTTTCAATCTGCGGTAAGATAACTGAGCTGCTTAAGTTTTTTCCAGTCTTTGTT